>NW_012108663.1:786385-887389 GCF_000951045.1 Mandrillus leucophaeus
AAGTACCAGTACCTTCACATGTTGATAAACTATTATATATGTCCCACCAATTCACAACTGAATAGCATGTACACTACATATTCAAATTTTAAATCTTTCACAGCACAGTAACAAAGTTATCAGGAAAACAGGACTACCACAACCAAAGATGTTATAGAGTGCATACAATTCTGACAGGGAGAGCCATGATCAAAGAGTGGTTTTCTCTAGGAAACAATTCTACTAAAAAAAACCCAAAAACAAAAAACAAAAAACAAAAAAACCATGGGAATAGAAGTAATTTAAAATGTTCAAGACATTAAATGCAGGACTGACTCCATATTGCCATTTAATATGCTTTGTATTACAGGATATAAAAACTAACCCCCATCTACGGAATGTTAGGCTGACACCCGAGACAGTCAAAACATCCCATAATTCAATATCCCACACTATTTTCTGGTTGTACCAAAAAATAAACAACCAGCAAATGATTTCACCTCAAAAAAGAAAAAAAAAGCATTTACACTTAAAAAATGGGATGAGGTGTGATTCCCTCTTTCTTAAAAATGTTTCTAGAGCTACTAAAAAACTTGCATTTACATTTGCAATTTTGTAAATTTACCAACTATTTAGTTGATAAAAATATTCCTCTGGATTGTACAAGAAGTGAGACAGGGACCACCGATAAGACATGGTATATGGCACTAACCAGATTTGGCTCCTGCTTCATCAGCAGCTGGACTCTCTTCAGTTTTCCTTTCACCGTTTTCTGCAGGTAAATCTTTAGTTTCTTGGTTAGCCACTTTGGCCTGTTTTCCCTTTGCTCCCCTTTTCCCTTTTGTTTGCACTTTTTTGTCTACAGATTTGTCCTTTGCTGCTGCCTTTTTCGGTTTTACTTCCACTTTTGCAGGAGGTTTAGCTGACAACCGCGCCGATCTCCTCTTGGGCTCTTCCTTGGCGGCCCCTTAGGCGGAGCAGACCTTCCTCTTGGGAATCCTGGCGGCGGGGAGGGCGCGTGCCTCCCGTGCCGGGTGCCTGTGGGCTGCGGAGCCTGGAGAGCCTTCGCGAAGCTGGGCTGGCTGGCTGCTGCCAGCCCTCCCGCCGCCCAAGCCGAGAAAGGACTATAGTTTTAATAAAGCATGCACATAGGGTTTCTTTTATGACTGGGTCTAAAATTACATAAATATTTGTGTGTAATTATAAAGATATCACCTTAAAAATATTTTTAGAAGATGAGTAAAAATATGCCAGAAAAAAATCTTAACAAAAGAAAACTGGAGGCTGGGTGTGGTGGCTCACTCCTATAATCCCAGCACTCTGGGAGGCCCAGGCAGGCAGATCACTTGAGGTCAGGAGTTCAAGACCAGCCTGGCCAACATGACGAAACCTCGTCTCTACTAAAAATACAAAAATTAACTTGGCATGGCATGGTGGCATGGGCCTGTAGTCCCAGCTACTCGGGAGGCTGAGGCAGGAGAATCACTTGAACCCAGGAGGTGGAGGTTGCAGTGAGTTGAGATCACGCTGCTGCACTCCAGCCTGGGCGACAGAGCGAGACTCCATCTCAAACAACAACAACAACAACAACAACAACAACAACAACAAAAACTGGAAAGTAGAATTGCTGGCAGGATTGACCTTTATACCAAAAGTCTTATTAGAGGTATATCATTATGTCATTTATTGGTGATCAAATAAATAATTCTCTGAGAAGATAGAACAATCTCAAACCTACAATGCCCCCTATGTGCTTTTAAAACATATATAGATGCTATTGTAATATACATACCCTCTTACAACTCACTTTTTGCATTCAATATTGATTTCTAGATTTATCCCTTCTGATACAACTAGCATTAGAGTCTGCATCTTAGCTGTGTTACAGTAGGTCTTCCACCGTCACAACTATTCATTTCCCTTTTGATAAATGTTTAGGTTCATTCTAGTTTTTTACTATTCAAAACAATACTGTGATGTAAGGAATATAACGGCACATATTTCATTTCAATCATGTGCAAGTATATCTGTAAGCAAATTCCTAGAAGTAGAATTTCTGGGCCAAAAAGTATGTGCATTAGTAATTTGATAGCTATTGCCAACTTGCTGACTACAGAGGCTCTAACTACCAAGTACCCTCACCCTACCACCAGCAATGTTGAAGGGTGCCTGCCTGTGACTCCACACCTTCAACAACAGTGTTTATCAAACTGTCTCTCATTGCTCAGTCTGATGGGTGAAATCATATTCCATTTTATTTTTATCATTGAGCTTGAACGTCTTCTCACATGTTGAAATATCATTTGTATTTCCTTTCTAATAAAATGTTTATTGGTATCCTTTGCTCATGTTAAAATTGGTTTGTTGGCCTTTTATTGATTTATAGGAACTCTTCATGTATTTGGGAAATTAGTCCTTTATGCAATTAGCAGCAAATATTTAATTGAAATGGGGTCTTGCTATGTTGTCTAAGCTGGTCTTGAACTCCTGGCTTCAAGTTGTCAAGGTGAGCCACTGTGCCTGGCACTTCATTTTTCTTTTATTTTACTTAGAATTGTTTATTTTTTGCTGGCCAGAAGATTTTTTTGATGTAGTTGAAACTTTTCTCTTTCTCTCTCTTTTTTTTCTCTTGTATATTTCATCGAACTTACAAAGGTCTTCTCCATTCCAGGATTATAAAAAAAAAACGTTCTCCCATGGTTTATTTTAACTGCTTTTAAAATTTCATATTTACATTTAAAGAAAACTCCGACTATGAGAAGATAGTTGCAATGGTACAAATACAGCTGACATCTGGTATTCAGAATATATAAAGAACTCCTAGAAATCAATAACCATAAAAACAACCCCAGTAGAAACACAGACAAAAGATATGACCAAGTAATTCAGAGAAGAGATCTAAATGGTCAACAACTGTGAAAGGATGCTTAACTTCTCTAGTAATTCAGGGAAAAGCAAAGCCAGTGTTCCATACTCATCAGATTGGCAACAGTTTTAAAGCTTACATCAAGAGTGGTGAGGATCTGGCGAATACTCACCAAAAGCAGAGATGTGAATAAACTTCAGGTGAAAATGTAATTGTTATAACCATTTTGGAAAACAGATTGGGAATATTTATTAAGGTTGAAATGCTCCAACATCCTCCTGCCCCCATGATGCCTCATGATGGCCTCCTCTTGCCCCCATGCATGCTCTTGGGTAATCTCCTCCCATTGAATGTGGGTTAGGCCTAGTAACTCACCTTTAATAAATAGAATGTGGCAGAAGTATTATGATGTCACTTCTAGGAATTGCCTTGCAAGAAATGTTAAAAGAGGTTCTTCAGAGAGAAGAAAAATAATATTGGTTAGAAATATGAATCTACGTAAAGAAAGGAAGAACACTGAAATAGAAATAAATTAAGGTATAAATAAAATAAAATATTTTGTTTTTCTTGTTACTAATTGATCTAATAACAGCTTGTTCAAAATAATAGTATCGATATGTTGAATGATTATAGTATATATACTAATGAAATGAATGACAGAAATGATTATTAAATCTGTTATAAGAGACTGAAGGAAGGAATTGGAAATAGTATGTTACAAGGTGCCTGCACTATTCATGAGGAGTTATAGTGTTATTTAAAAGTGAACTTGGACTAGTTGTAAATGTATATTGCAAGCTCTAATCACTAAAAAAGTAAAAATAAAAAGTAAACAATATGCTAAGAGAGGAGAGAATAAAATGCTTAATTAAAATCAGAGAAGCTGGGTGCAGTGGTTCATGCCTGTAATCCCAGCACTTTGGGAGGTGAGGTGGGAGGATCGCTTGAGCCCAGGAGTTCCAGACCAGCCTGGGCAATATAGGGAGGCCTCATCTCTACAAAAAAAGTCAAAAAGTTAGCTGAGCATGGTGGTGTGTGCCTGCAGTCCCAGCTACTCAGGAGGCTGAGGTGGGAGGATTACTTGAGTCTGGGAAGCAAGGCTGCAGTGAGCTGACATCACACCACTGTACCCCAGTCTGAGTGACACAGTGAGACTCTATCTCAAAAAAAAAAAAAAAGACAAACAAAACAAAACAAAACAAAAAAAGCTGAACATGGTGGCTCACACCTGTAATCCAGCGCTTTGGGAGGCCAAGGTGGGTGGATCACCTGAGGTCAGGAGTTCAACACTAGCCTGGGCAACATGGTGAAACCCTCCTCTCTACTAAAAAAAATACAAAAATTACCTGGGTGTGGTGGTGGGCACCTGTAATCCCAGCTACTCAGGAGGTGAAGGCAGGAGAACTGCTTGAACCTAGGAGGTGGAGGTTGCAGTGAGCCGAGATTGAGCCACTGCACTCCAGCCTGGGTGACAGAGCAAGACTCCATCAACAAAAAAAAAAAAAAAAAAAAAGAGCAAGGGCATCAAATAGAGAATAGTTACAAGTACTACAAGTGTGGTAGATATTAATCCAACTATATCAGTAATCACTTTAAATGTGAATGATCTAAATGCACCAATTAAAAGAGACTATCAGAATGGATTTTAGAAACAAGACTTAACTATATGTTATCTACATGAAACCAACTGTATAAAGACAGAGATAAACTAAAAGTAAAGGGATTCAGAAATATATACCATACTAACAGTAATCAAAAGAAAGCCAGATTAGCTATGTTAATTTCAGACACAGCAGATTTTAGAACAAGGAAAATTATTAGGGACAAATAGGGGTGTTATGTAATGAAAAAGGAGTCAGTTCTCCAAGAAGACGTAACAATCTTCAATGTGTATGTGCCTAACAACAGAGCATCAAAACATATGAGTCAAAAACTGATAGGACTTCAAGAAAAAATAGATGAATTCATAATTATAGTTGGAGACTTCAACACCACTCTATCACTAATTGACAGATCCAGCAGGCAGAAAATCAGTAAAGATATAGTTGAACTGAATAGCACCATCAATCAACTGGATCTAATGGACATTTATAGACAACTTCATCCAACAAAAGCAGAATACACATTCTTTTCAAGCTCACATTGGACATTCACCAAGATTGACTACATCCTGGGCCATGAAACATGCCTCAACAAATTTAAAAGAATAGACACTATACAAAGTATCCTCTCAGACCACAATGAAATTGAATTAGGAATCGATAAAAGAATGATAGCTGGAAAATCATATAGTATTTGGAGATTAAACAATACACTTTCAAATAAAACATGGGTTAGAGAAGAAGTGTCAAGATAAATGTTAAAGTATTTTGAGATAATTTACCAAAATATGTGGGATGCAGCAAAAGCAGTGCTTACAGGGAAATTTGTAGCATTGAATGCATACATTAGAAAATAAGAAAGACCTTAAATAAATCACCTAAGCTTCCATCTTAGGAAACTAGAAAATAAAAGAGTAAATTCAGTCCAAAGTAAGTAGAAAAAAACAGGCAATAAAATTAAAACAGGAATCAATGAAATTGAAAACAGAACAATAGTAGAGAAAAAATAATACAATCAAAAGCTGGTTCTTTGAAAAGGTCAACAAGATTGAGAAACCTGTAGCCAGACTAACCAAGAAAAAAAGAGAGTAAACAGAGTTACTCATATCAGAAATTACAGAGGAGCCATTGCGACTGACCTCATGGACATTAAAAGGATAATACAAAGTATTATGAACAACTCTATGGCCACAAATTTGGTAACTTAGATAAAATGAACAAATTCCATGGCTTGTTTTTAATGAATAAGATATGGCAAAAGTGATGGGCTCTCACTGCATCCTTCCTCTTGGGATCTCTCTCTCCCTCTCTCCAGCTACCATGCTGTGAGGAGACTTAGGAAGCCTATGGATAGGTCCACATGACGAGGAAACAAAGCCTGACAACAGTCACATGAATTAGCTTAGAAATGGATCTTCTTTGGCCTGTCAACAACCATGTAAAAGAGCCTGGAAGTGGACCTCTTACCCTACTTGAGCCTTCAAATGACACTGCAGCCCTAGATGAGAGGTTGGGTGCAACCTCATAAGAAGCTTTGAGCCAGAGGCACCTAACTAAGCCATGCCTGGATTCCAGACCCATAGAAACCGTGATATGATAAATGTTTGTTGTTTTTAGCTGCTATGTTTTAGGGAAATTTGTTATACAGCAATAGATAACTACAACATACTCTTTGACCAAGAAATTCTATTTCAGTGTTTCTATACTGGAGCAATTTATTTCAATCCTTTTCACATCAGAACATATATTTAAAATGCTAATATTGTGTCAGCTCATTGGAATAAACAGACAGTGTGCTCTTGGCCAGAGGCAACAGTCCCTAGGGGCAGCTGCTGAAGTCAGAGCTACCTTCCTGTAGATCTAAGGGGATCAATATATCAGAACACTTATAACTCAGTTGGGAAGCTCTGCCCTGAATCTTCTATGTAGGCACAAGGAGCCATGCACTAGGATGTTCATTGAATCCTCACTTATAATTGCACAAAACAGAAACAGCAGGAAAAGAGATAAATTAGATAACTTATGCAAAAGAAGGTCATACAATAATACGTTATAGTAATATATTGGATAATTGATACAGTAATATTCAGCAGTTAAAATGCATGACTTAGATCTACAGGTATCAAAATTGCTGAGTTTCAAAAATCAATAGAGTGAAAATCTAAGTTGCAAAAGTATATATTTATAATGATACCATTTGCATAATTTAAATACATAAAAAATTGTGTATTGGTCACAGATATATATATATATCTGTAAATATATACTACATATATGCACAGATATATATATATACACACATCTGTAAATATATACTACATATATGCATATATGTATATATATACACATACACATACATATACACATATACATATATACACATCTATCTATACATAGATATATATATACACACACAAACATGAACAAGACGAGAGCACATCAACTTCCAAATAAGGCTTATTTTCAAGAGAGAGGTCAAGTGAATAGGATGAAGTGAGAGCTTCAACTGTACTATTTCGTTTCAAAAACAGAAGGATCTGAGGATCTGGAGAAAATAAAATTTGCGCAATCCATGTGACAGGTGCATTCAAATGTGTATTTTGTATTCTACTTTTCTGTATAGTTGACATATTTAAAAATATTTTATAAAGAAAATGTATCCTCTCTTGAGTCCAAAAATACATATACAAGCTGGGCACAGTGGCTCAAGCCTGTAACTCCAGCATGTTGGGAGACCGATGCAGGTGGATCGCTTGAGGTCAGGAGTTTGAGACCAGCCTGGTCAACATGGTGAAATCCCATCTCTGCCAAAAAATACAAAAACTAGCTGGGTGTGGTGGTGAGCACCTGCAGTCCCAGCAACTCAGGAGGCTGAGTCAGGAGGCTGAGTCCCAAGTTGCTTGAACTTGGGAGGTGGAGGTTGCAGTGAGCCAAGATTGCGCCACTGTACTCCAGCCTGGGTGACAGAGCAAGACTCTGTCTCAAAAAAACAAAAAACAAAAATACATATACATTCAGTATATTGTATTGTCCCATTTCCTCATATCGTTATTTATTTTGCAGTCTATTTGATTTATCTATACCATAAGAAATGAGGTGAAGTTTCCCACTATAATTGCAGACTTCCTGATCTCTCTTTATATTTCTAACAGTATTTGTTTTATATATTTTGAAACTACGTTGTTTGGCACATAAATTTTTGTGACTATCATATTTTTTTTTAAAAAATGCGTTGTTCTGCAACATGCTTTTTTCACTTAATTTATTTATATTAGATCAGTACGTATATACTTGCCTTATTTCCTTTCTTCTTCTTTTTCTCTTTCTTTCTTTCTTTCTTTCTTTCTTTCTTTCTTTCTTTCTTTCTTTCTTTCTTTTCTTTCTTTCTTTTTTTTTTGAGACGGGGTCTGAGTCTATTTTCTAGGCTGGATTGCAGTGGTGCAATCTTAGCTCACTGCAGCCTCAACCTCCTGGGCTCAAGTGATTCTCCCACCTCAGCCTCCCAAGTGGCTGGGACTATAGGCATGTGCCATTGTGCCACGGAAATTTTTACATTTTTTTGCAGAGATGGGGTTTCACCATATTGTCCAGGCTGGTCTGAAACTCCTGGGCTCAAGAAATCCTCCTGCCTTGGTCTCCCAAAGTGCTGTGATTACAGGTGTCAGCCACCATGTCTGTACATGAGCCACCAAACAACATGTTTAAGTAAATTTAAGCAATTTATTTGTTGAGGAGAATTAAAGTGGTTTGCATTATCTTGCTACACTCCTATTCACATATCTTTCTCCACTTGTGTGTCTCAATAGAACACACAACAGAGAAGTTGACTAGAAGTAGAATTGCTAGAAGAAAATGTATCTCCATTTAAAAAATTGATAGCTTCAGATTTCTCGCCAATGAAGTTCAATTATTATTATCATTATTATTATCATCATTATTTTGAGACAGCATCTTGCTTGGTTGTCCAGGCTGGAGTGCAGTGGCGTGATCTCCACTCACTTCAGTCTCAACCTCCTAGGCTCACACAATCCTCCTGCCTCAGCCTCCTAAGTAGTTGGGACTACAGGCACACACCACCAGCTTGTCGTATCTTTCTCAGTGAATAAAACAACCTGTTTTGTTCTCTTTAGTGCTTTTTACTCTGAGTTCTCGATGTTTAGGATATTGATGTTGTTACGAGTTTCTTTCCTCCTTCCTTTTCTTTCTTTCTTTCCTTTTTTTTTTTTTTTGCTTCTTTCTTTCCCTCATTCCCTCCCTCCCTTCCTTTTTTTCTGCTAGTATTTTACTGTCATATATATATTTTTTCTATTTCTGCTTTAGGTGAAACTCACAGAAATAGTATATAACTTGACTTTTAAAAACAAAATCCTCAAAATAAGAGTTTGGTTTTTATTAGGAGATGTTAACCCATAATGCATGCTGATATATTTAGATTCCTGCGTTTTTGTTTACTTTTCGCATCCTTTTTTTTGCACACCCCCAGCAACATTTCTTGACCTTTGTTCAGAATGAGTTTTTCTCTTTGTTCCACATATTATTACTTTAATGGTTTGAAAGTTATACATTCTATTTCTATTATGTTGCTACCCCTAAGATTTTTGTTCTCTTGTGCATTTTGTTTCCAGTAAGAACAAAACTTTGCTACTGTTGTGAACATAGGAAATGTTTACATTGGCTGTAAATATTAGAGTTCCATTATAAAGCGCAATTTAAAGACTTCAGAATTCAGTAAAATGGTATAAATCCAAAAGGCATAACTGTAATATGTTTTAACTGCAATGCAATACCAGAATATGAACCTGTGTTGTGTCTTATGATCTCTTGAATAGAGAAGCTTGGTTTTGTGATTAGCAGCAACAAATTCAACACTAAACAGCTTCAGTTTGCTTTAACAATAAGGTTAAAAAAATTTAAGCTTACTGCAACCCTAAATATAGTTTCACAGGTTTAATACTTTCGGTACAACCATAACACGTAACATAGGATGTGATGTAGTAACGTAATTACTCTCACATTGGACTTAATCAGAAAGAATTTGCAGATTTTATTTTATTAAAAAAAAAAAAAACAGAAGGGAATATAGCTAAATATTTAACATTAGTTAAAGCTGAGTGTTCGTGACATTTTTCGCTGTCCTTTGCTGTATCCTTGACGATTTCATCATTTAAGATGAAATAATGCTTTCGGGCCCACCCTGATTTGTGGAGAGCAGCTGCCGCCCCCGCCACATCAAGGGGGCGGGCTCCAGCTGACTTCACAATCACTTCCGCCGCCGCAGTCGCCACCCGCCCCGCTGCTGTCTGGCGGGGGAGGAGCTCGAGACCGGGAGCAGCGGCTCTGGCGGTCGTGGCGGTCGGAGGTCCGAGAGCTCTGCTTCTCTGAAAAGCGTGTGGCTTTCTGGACTTGGTGAGTGAAAGGCTGATTGTTTCCTCGATTCATCCGGGCGCTGGCGGTGGCGCGAGTGGTCGGGCGCAGTGCGAGTGGCCGGGCACGGGGACGAGGATTTTGCGGGGTTCCTGGGAACTGCTTTTCAGGTTCGCCCCTCGGGAAGGGGTGGGGCGGACGCGGGACCTGACTGCAGAGTGAGGCCCATGTTCTACATCGGCCTGTTCTGGGGCCGCATCCTCCGCTGCCGGGAACCCCTTTCGTGTGGCGCGGTCCCCACTCGAGTGGCTTTCATCGCTATTGGGAGGGTAGTGGTGGTCGCGGCCCTCTCCCACTTCTCCCTGCCTCTCCTCCCCTCTCCTTCCTTCTTCCCTCCTCGGCCCCTTTGCGGAGCACTCCGTGGCCTTTCTTCCCATATTTTGCTGTTGTTTTGCCAAATGGTAAATGGTTAAGATTTTTAGGTAAAAATACTGTTCCCAGGGAAAAAATTGTAAGGAGGAAAAAATAATTATTCTCAGGGAAAACTAGACCCACGCACGCCCTTTTCTTTCATTTTGCCTCTTCCCTGCTACATCGGTTTCGGTCTCCCGTTTGAGCTGATGGCCTTTTCCCACCTCTTATTATGACATTGCGTACCCCCTACCCCACACCCCTCCGTGTCTCGCGAGCACGCGCCCCCGCACAGAAGCTTTCCATTGCAGCCCCCTCCTTGCCCCTCCATCCTCAAGGTTCCAGTGCGTCTTCTCTCCCGCGCATGCGCAGGCACACGCAGCACACACCCTCTCACACACCCTCTCACACACCCTCTCACACACCCTCACACCCTCACACCCTCCCATGCCTTCCCCCTCCTCTATCCGCCTACCACATACACACCTCTAGCACCGGCCCCCTCCCTGCTCGGCCTCTGCGTGCTCTCGCGAACACATGCCTATTCACACACCCCCTCAGGCTGCTCTCCTTCTTCCTTCCTGTCATATACACACATAAGGACATCCTTCTATTGCTGGCCAGTGACATGCATATACAGCCACATGTGCTCATTCATACCCCCTCCTCAAATGCTCTCCTCTATTGATCTCTCTGTCACGTGTGTCAGACACAGCTCTTTCGCTGGTCCCTGAGGTGCACACACACACTCACATAAATCCTTCTATGGGGACACCACCTGCTTCCCTGCTTGCCATATCCACACAGGCAGGCATCGTTCTTTGATTGCCGGCCTCTGTTTCATCCACCTCAAGCGCATCCGTCTCCAGTGCTGCGCCACTCCCGACCCCCGCTTCCGTTTGTGCCTGCTGCATTTGCTCACACTGACATTTCTCCATTGTTGCCTCCCATTTTGACTAACATACGCACACACAAACTCTCAGACACTCCTCTCCATTGCCAACCATACACTCCCCTGCCTGTGACATACACATAAACATGGGCATCCTTCTGTAGTTTCAGCTGCCACACATATAGCGACACACACAAACACCTTCCCTTTCCTCATACATACACACACCCCTCTCCTCCAAAGCCACCCCACCCATGCCTGTCATTTTCATACCCACATCCAGAATCATTCTAACACTCATACCCTTTCCCCCTACAAACAATAAACATCCCTCTGTTGCAGGATTGCTGGTCCCCTTCCACCTGTCCCTCTCCTCTTGATAGACACATAGGCACTTGTGCGCACACAGCGATCTGTATTTTCCACTCTATTCCAATTTGCATTTCTCCTGTATGTCTGCAGCACTCAGAAAAACGCAGACACCCCATAAAAAGAAAACTACAGCAGACTTTCCTTTCCCCACATTGGCACAATTCTACAGTACTTCACCCACCTTCCAAGTGTCCGGTCACCCCCCATCTTCCGTTAGATTCTCCCCTAAGTCTGGCTTTCCTGCAAACCCAGTCTTGTAATCATTTTGCCAACATTAAAAATGTGTTCCAGGTCTACACCTGTCACTGAAATGCTACTCCAGGCCTTAGAAGAAAGTGAAACTAAATTTAAAGGCCCCTTATTATTTCAGTTACCTGCCTGCTGAAGTGAAAATAAATCTCCCTGCTCCTTTATTCTAAACTGATTTTACTTTCCCATCTGAAAAACGTGTGCAGAGAGCAGGAATCTTCCTGCCCGAGCCCCAGCTGTATTGAAAACCCTCCTAAGTCAGAGTGATGGGTCAGGAATCTAGCAAGCCTGTATGGCCCAATCCAACAGGAGGGTATCAGTCCAATACAGGTAGGAGGTATGGAAGAAGGCATGCTTATGTCAGTTTCAGGCCACCCACGAGCCAGCGGGAAAGGATTGCCAGCCAGAGAAAGACGAACTCCAAAGTCCCAATGCACAGATCAGCCTCCAGTCAAACCACCAAGAGGAGCCGATCGCCATTTTCCACTACTCGTCGTAGTTGGGACGACAGCGAGAGTTCGGGAACCAACCTAAATATTGATAATGAGGACTATTCCAGATATCCGCCAAGAGAGTACAGAGCTTCGGGTAGCAGAAGAGGAATGACCTATGGACATATTGACTCTTATGGGGCAGATGATAGTGAGGAGGAGGGGGCTGGGCCTGTTGAGCGACCGCCAGCGAGAGGAAAAACTGGCAAGTTTAAAGATGATAAGCTGTATGACCCAGAGAAAGGGGCAAGGTCTTTGGCTGGGCCACCTCCACAGTTCTCTAGTTTTAGCCGTGATGTGAGAGAGGAGCGAGACAAGTTAGACCCAGTCCCTGCAGCAAGATGCTCAGCTAGCAGAGCTGATTTCCTGCCACAAAGTAGTGTGGCCTCACAGTCGTCTTCTGCTGAAGGCAAGGTGGCTACAAAAGGTGACAGCTTGGAGAGGGAGAAAAGGGAGCAAAATTTACCTGCACGTCCCAGCAGGGCTCCTGTGAGTATTTGTGGTGGTGGGGAAAACACCTCAAAGAGTGCAGAGGAACCTGTGGTCAGGCCCAAAATCAGAAACCTGGCAAGTCCAAACTGCGTGAAACCAAAAATTTTTTTTGATACTGATGATGATGATGATATGCCACACAGTACTTCCAGGTGGAGGGATACTGCCAATGACAATGAAGGCCACTCAGATGGCCCAGCAAGAAGAGGCAGAGGCGAGAGTTCAAGTGGCTATTCTGAGCCAAAGTACCCTGAAGACAAACGGGAAGTGAGGAGTGACCAAGTGAAACCAGAAAAGGTGCCGAGACGACGACACACCATGGCCGACCCTGACTTCTGGACGCACAGTGATGATTACTACAAATACTGCGAGGAAGACTCTGACAGTGACAAAGAGTGGATTGCTGCTCTGCGTCGGAAATATCGAAGCCGAGAGCAAGCCCTGTCCTCCAGTGGCGAAAGCTGGGAGACTCTGCCGGGGAAAGAAGAGCGGGAACCTCCACAGGCTAAGGTGAGTGCCAGCACTGGCGCCAGCCCCGGCCCCGGTGCTAGTGCCAGTGCTGGGGCTGGCGCCGGGGCCAGTGCTGGCAGCAATGGCAACAATTACCTTGAAGAAGTTCGAGAACCATCTCTTCAGGAAGAGCAGGCATCCCTGGAAGAAGGAGAAATTCCTTGGCTCCAGTACAATGAGAATGAGAGTAGCAGTGAGGGGGATAATGATTCTGGTCATGAGTTGATGCAGCCTGGGGTATTCATGCTGGATGGAAACAACAACCTTGAAGATGACTCCAGTGTGAGCGAAGACCTAGAAGTGGATTGGAGCCTCTTTGATGGATTTGCAGATGGGTTAGGAGTGGCTGAAGCCATTTCCTATGTGGATCCTCAGTTCCTCACCTACATGGCACTTGAAGAACGCCTGGCCCAGGCAATGGAAACTGCCCTTGCACACTTGGAGTCTCTTGCAGTGGATGTGGAGGTGGCCAATCCACCAGCAAGCAAGGAGAGCATTGACGCTCTTCCCGAGATCCTGGTCACTGAAGATCATGGCGCAGTTGGTCAGGAGATGTGCTGCCCCATCTGCTGTAGCGAATATGTGAAAGGGGAGGTGGCAACTGAGCTGCCATGCCACCACTATTTCCACAAGCCGTGTGTGTCCATCTGGCTTCAGAAGTCAGGCACCTGCCCTGTGTGCCGCTGCATGTTCCCTCCCCCACTCTAAAGACCAAGGCTGTTTACTCCTGGTCTGATTATTTTCCCCATCTGAAATCCACAATACTGCAGGAGCCCTCTTGAAATTAACAATGGAAACAAAACCAGTCAGTCAGTTAGCCTAAACCTATTGATTCCTCGTGATTATTTCCAATGTGAAAACAGTTGTGTATGATTGCATTAAAAATCATATCATCTTTTAGAGGTTAGAAAAGGGAAAACTAAACTTTATAAATGCTACTTGAGATTGCAGTAAGAACATACGTTTTCTAACCTGAAAGTTAAATCGCATTTGTTTTCTTCAGTAGAATGTGTTGCTGTTACTTGTAATGTCAAGTGTATCTGTTAAATATGTCCAAAAGGCAAAATCATTTTTGTTGCATGTTATGGGTCAATGTTCCTGTAATTGCAGTGCTGTAAAAGCTTATTAAAGTTTTTCTTTTGGTTTTACATGGTATAATGGAATTCTTTGGTTTTGTCTGAAACAGTGGTACTGAATGACTTTATAATTGATCCCTTGCATTTGCATCAAAAACTTTAGTTTCACTGGAAATGCTGACTTCAACAATCGCAAAACAAACAAACAAACAAAAAAAAAAACAAAAAAAAATGAGGACAGTGACTTTAAAAGTAGGAATAAAGTGTATGGTTGTCCAGCTACTACAGGGAAAAAGTCAAATAGATGAAGAAGGAAGAAAACAAAGAAGGAAAGAAAGAAACAATAAGAAAGCATGGTAAAGAAACAAAACAATGGCAGGATTAAGTCCAAACTGAATGTAGGGATGAATAAGTTGAAATCACCTTTGAGAAAATAGAAACTCTCAGAGGGAATGGGTCCAAAAAAATAAAGCTATATGCGAATTTTATGGCTTAACACAGTGACACAGATAGGAATAGAAAAAATATGCCACACAAGTGCTACAGGAAAATACAGGTACTCACCTACACAGGTTTTAACATTTGGCTATATTTGCTTCAGAGATGTCTCTCTCTCTCTCTCTCTTTCTCTCTCTCTCTCTCTCTCTTTCTCTCTCTCTCTCCCGCCACCCCTCTCTTCTCTCTCTCTCTCTCTCCAATAAATAATTTTTTTTAAGCACAGGTGAAGTTCCTCAGCCCATAATATTTACCTTCTTTCTTACACAGAGGTAAGAAACACACCAGAAAATGGTGTGTTTATTTCTTGTGTCTTTAGACATATATATGAGTGTGTGTATGTATGTATATGTGTGTATATATTCATAATCAAATACAGTATTAATGTTTTTTAAATGGATATAATTGATAGACTATATATATCATTTTGCAACTTGAATTTTACGCTCAACAGTGTTTTGGAGACTTAGCCATTTCAATATATGTGGATCTAGTTCATGCAGTTTTAACTGCTGTATACAAAATATTAATTGTATGAATTACCACACCTTATTTATCCATTTCCCTACTGGTGAACACTTAGGTTCTTCCCAGCATTTTGCGGCAATGAACATACTAAACAGATGTCCTTTTGTGCACATGTGTGAAGTTCTCTAGAGGTAAGTATATGGAAGTGAAATTTCTGGGTTCTAGGGTTTGAGCATCTTCACCCCAACTAGATATTGCCAAATTGCTTTCCAAAGTCATTGTACTTGTTCATGCTCCTACTAACAGTTTCTGAGTGCTATTTCCGCACATCTCCAACAGGCTGGATGTTTTTCAAGTTCAACCTGACTCATAATCGGTGACATGTAAATTAACACACCGATGAAACATATTACATCTATCAGAAGCCAATAGCTTTTCTTCATGATAAGATCTAGTTTGGGCTAGGAAGAGATGAAATGAAAAGACTCATGGGGTTGGTGTGCATATAAACTATAGCGGTCTTCTTGGAGAACAGTTTGGGTAGTAGCTATCTATCAGCATATTCAATTGGTGCATGCACTTCAGCCCAACCTGGGTTCCTTGCTAGTATGGAATTAAAACTATGCAGCAGTTAAAAGTTGGATGTACTGATACGAAAAGATCTCCAAGACAGTGTTAAGAAAGCATAGTGTAGAGTAATATGTACAGTGTTTGTGTAAAATAAAACCTTACAAAACCAAACTTTATATGAAAATGCCTAAGAATGTCTGGAAGGCGACATGCCTAACTGATGGCAGGGGTTACCTCTAGGGAGGGACGGAGGATTAGGGGAAAGCAGTCAGGAAGGAGGCTTTTGTTTTTCACCTGAAATAATGAATTTGCTTCATATTTTTTACAGTGTCAGTGCATTTTCATGAATATTATTACAACAAAATAAGCAAAATCAAAAAATTTTCCAATTAGGAAAAGCAGGATGTCATTCTTCTCTCACTGCAAGTACAGAAATGTGGGTTGAAACTGCAGCTCTTTTTTCTGCAACTGGTCAAGCTGATATTTATGACTTCATCCCTCACAAGTCATTCTAGGTTTCCCCTTGGCCTTCAGCCAGCACTTCAGCTGGTTATGGAGGCTCAGGAGTCTGAGTCCTTGGAGAGCCCTTTTAGGGTGAGGTTTTGGAGGTTTACCATTAACCTTTGCTGTGCTCTGACTGGCACCACCTAAGGAGGTATTTTAGGAGCACGCTTGGGTCCTAATCATCTTCCTTTCTGTTGCTATTGCATAGCAGTGACCCTAATTTGCCTTTTAGTCAGAATTAGTCTCTGCACAGAAACAGAAAGGGACACTTACCCAGTGCTCAAAGCCCCCTGCTGGTGTGTTGGAGCAACCTGCTACTGCAGTGTCTTGGTGGACTTGAGGCGTGCTCTACCAGGAAAGCCCACAGGCCCCAGGACCTGTACTCCTGGGGCCCTGAGCAGCTGTGACTTGGACCTGGGACATCAACTAAGCCCATCATACACTCGTGCCCAGTACTTTAAGGCTGGAGGGAGAAAGTCAGAGAAGCAGGGATCCTGAAGCATTTGTCCCCATGCTGCTGTGGTGATGATGGTGGTGGCAGCAGGGGCGGCAGCAGCAGTGGTATGGGGTGGCAGTGATGTGGGTCCCGTGCTGACAGTGCTGGCAGCCAATAGCTCCTATGGCAGGATGTGGCTGTGTGCTTGGCTGCCCAGTTCCTTTGCTCTTGCCAGTTTCTGATTCTCCAGCCTCTCTGACAATTCCCCAAGCTCCTCTATAGCTTTCCAATAAAACTTTTCTGATTCAACTAAACTAGCATTGGTTTCTGTTGTTTGTAACTAGGAACCCCAAGTACTTGCCAATACCATAGCCCACTTTTGTGGCTGTTTTCCTCATCATATGAGATATTCCACATGGCCAAGGGTCAGGCAATTTCTGTTTATGATGCAGTGGACCTGTCATTGGCACCCGGGGCCATGGTTTTAGAACAGCAGGCCTCAGGGGCCTCCAGACATGAAGCAGTCATTTATGAGAATAAGTTGTTTGGATATTCATTGAAGGTATCACCCACTACACTTTACTTCTGGGTTTCTGGTCTTGTTTTCTGGCTGTGAAATAAAAAACCCCAGATTTGGTCAATCATTTGAGGCATAAAGCACTACATCTTGCAAGAGAGCACTGTAACTTCCTGAGGTGGTCTCCCCAGCTGGCACTACAGCTGAACCATTAGAAGGCTCTTACTGTGCCCTAAGGCCCTACCCTTCTCTTAGCCCTTTGTTTCAGTGAAACCCTTCCATGGAAGTGCCTAAGGACCTCTGACCTGAAGTGTCCTTTCCAGCTCTGTTTAAATTTTATTCATCCTTTAAAAAGTTCATCTGTGGCCGGGCGCAGTGGCTCACGCCTGTAATCCCAGCACTTTGGGAGGCTGAGGTGGACCGATCACGAGGTCAGGAGTTTGAGACCAGCCTGACCAATGTGGTGAAACTCCGTCTCTACTAAAAATACAAAAATTAGCCAGGCATGGTGGCGGGTGCCTGTAGTCCCAGCTACTCAGGAGGCTGAGGCAGGAGAATGGCTTGAACCTGGGAGGTGGAGGTTGCAGTGAGCCGAGATCGCACCACTGTACTCCAGCCTGGGCAACAGAGCGAGACTCCATCTCAAAAAAAGAAAAAAAAAACTAATTTGCCAGCTCCTGAAAAGAAAAATTCAATATCCCCTAGCTCCTTGCCTCTCTGTGTCTCCCATCTCTAAGTTCTTGATGTCAAAAGCTATGTGTGAGCCATTTCTACAGTCCCAGCATGCACTGCTTGGCACAAAAGTGTTCTGCAACACTGGGTGACAGCGTGAATAGATTCCTCTCCCAAGGTAGGCTCAAGCAGGGGCTGTGTTCAGAGAACGCAGTAGGAGTCATGGGGACTTGGACCAAGCTTAGCCCCACTCCCACCTCCAGCCTTTGAGGCCCTGGCGCCCCCCTCCCCTCCTGCCACCCTCTCAACCCTCAAACTCTATCCCATTTTCTGTTTGTCCTGTGGAATCCCCAGTGTGTCAGAGGCTGTTCTCATACCCAAGGCCTGTGGAGAGAAGGTAGCGTTTATCTGAAGATGGAGAAATACATGGCAACAAGCTTCAGCACACCCCTCTTGGGCCTGGATTGAACCTCTGAATAAAATGAAGCTGATAGGGTGTTTGCCGACACGGTCCCAGCCTTGCACAAGGTCTGGTGTGGAGCAAGCCAGATTCTGGGACCCCTGGGCAACCCTTTCAGCCTGCCTTGGCATATGCCTCTGCAGCCTGGAACTTAGTGGCTAGGCCCTTTGCTGTGGGTTTTGCTGACCCCTGGATGCCCCCCTTCCTCCTGTTTCCTCCCTGGGTACTTCACTATCCCAAGAAGGGTGGTAAAACATTAGTGAGACTTCACAATCTCTCACATTTGGATAAGATTTCCCCAGACCCCTTTGCATTCACTGATTTTACTAGACCCTGCCATCAACCCCAGGTGAGTGGTAAGGAGACCAATGTTCAGAAAGGTGATGACATTCTGAAGACAGAGCAAGCGCATGTTTGCTTGGTGGGGGAGGGCAGCAGAGATGTTTTCTCCCCATCCATCCTAGTCCCAGCGTGGTGGGGAGCACCTGGGGATCTGGACGTCAATGTAGAACCCCCAACTGGCTGCAGCTAAGACCCCATTCAGGCACTCTGGTCATAAGCACTGTGTGCTACCTGCGTCCAAGCACAGCACTGTGGGACCAGGGCAAGAGCAGCCCAGGGGCACGCAGACAATAGAAGTCAGGCACTTTGGTAGGAGGAAGAGGAGAAACAAGATACATACGTAGAGGAATTCATACATAGAACTGAGGACTAGCAGATAGTGTCTGCTCATAGTCAAGAGGTGTGTGGCTGGGCCACCGAACCCATGGAGACAGATCTTCAGGGATCCAGGGAACCAAGCCCAAGGCTCTGCTCAGTCAGGACCATGCTCGAATTGCATTCAGCAAACACATTTCTGCCCACTCTTGCACTCAAAAACGGAGGTTCAGAGTTGGCTAGTTTAGCTCAACAAATATTGATCGAGCTCCTGCCTGTGGTGTGTTCAACTGGGGCCTGCAAGAGATGAGTAGGGCTTAGTCCTTCCCTCAAAAAGCTCATAGTCCAGTGTGGGAGACAGACAAACATAGGTTTGCCATATTCTTTGTGAAAGGCAATGTGGAGGCAGGCACAGGGTGACCTGAGAGCAAAGAGCCTGGCTGGCCCAGCTGGGAAACAGGTAAGGAAAGGGAGTGTAGGATGGGCCCTTTCTACATTGTCAGGTTGTCTTTGACGGTGGGGGTGTCAATTGTTACCATTTGTTTGAAGGGCCCTTTAGTAAAATGTGTTAACATTTAAAATCCACATACTTTTTGACCCAGCAATTCCAGTAGTAGGAATTTATGCTACATGTGCAAAAGCACAAAGTTGTTTGTACAAGTATCTTTATTGTTGCATTGTTTGTAGTAGCAAGAGACAGAAAGGCATTTAAATGTCCATTACTAGGGGCCTGGTTTAATAAATTATGGCACAGCCATCAGATACTTCGCTAGACAGCCTATACCCAGCATGAGGCACATCCACAGTTATTGCCGTGCAGCAGTATCAAAAAATCAAGAAGTTACAAAAGCAAGGCGTGAAACAGTGGGCAGTTATTATCATTCACGTTTCACAAAAGATACATATTCATTTGTACTAACGAATATACAGAATATCTCAGGAAAGACGATATATAAGAAACGGGCCAAAGTGAGGGACAAGAGGAGCCTCAATTCTCACTGTATGCTTTTTCCCTTTTGGAGTTTTTGTTATGTTAATTTGATTTTGTTTTTATTTTTGTTCGTTTTCTTCTTTTTTTTTTTTTTTTTTTTTACCATGTGTATACATGACAGAAACAGAGAAAGAGGGAGGGAGGGAGAAAAAAGGGCAGAAATCTCAGGCAAAGGGCCGGAATGAACAAAGGCATGGAGGTATGAAACTGTACCGTGTGTGGTGTGAGGGGTGTGTGTGTGTGTGTGTGTGTTTGTGTTGTGCATGTGAGACCCTGAGTTGTGAAAGAAAGACCCTCCCAAGTGACATCTAGTAATGTAGTAATGAAGTGGGGAGTCTATTGTCAGGATATAAATGGAAAAAAGCCAGTCGGGACTTTCAGCTACAAGGTCAGGCCCCCGCCAGGGAACCAGAAATTGTGGCTCCAGCAGGTCTCCAACAGAGAATAAGAACTGCAGTTGAGCTAGCCTCATGAAGACATGATGTGGGGGCTGGAAGGTGGCCCAGCACTGAAAGCAGGTCCACCATGATCTCAGGTATGTAAAAGAGATCTCCACATTGTATATGTGCATAATAAAAAGATTATCAGGAAACCTACCATGAAGTTAGCTAACAGTGATTCTCTCTTAGTGGTGGGATGTAGTTAATTTAATTTTAATTGTCTTTCCTTTTTGAGGGCATTTCTTAAATTCTCTTCAACAAGCAGATGATTGGGGAGAAAGAATTAAGAGACAATTAAAATGTTGCTCGAACACTGACTGAAACCTCTCAGGCCAGGATCTTCCTGAGGGAAGCCAAGCAGGCCCTCGTTGGCCACCCTGGTCCTATGCTGGAGTTGCAAAGAGGCTTTGCACCCAGGCAGTGTCGCCTAGTGGAACGACCACAGCATTTGGAGTCAGACCTGGGTCTGAAGCAGTTTTAGTGCTAATTAACTGCGAGTCTTGATCAAGCATATGCCCTCTCTCAGCTTTGGTTTGCTTATTTATAAAATGGGACCCCCAAAAAATCCCTATCCCATAGAGTGATGGGAACGAGCAAATGATAGACAAAATATACTATACCATCTTAATGGGACTGTTGTTGTTTGTTGTTGTTTTTCCTAGCTCTTTTTTCTCTGGGCTGGGGCAGTAGGAGCTTAAGGTTCAGAAGGAAAACAAACAAACAAACAAACAAACTACTCCCTGGATAGAAAGAATCCCTCCACCTCATCGTTCTCTCTTCAGCAACTTAGCAAGGCTGACTCCGGATGCCTGGCCCCAGTCTGGAGAAAAATAGTTAGCAGGACTCCAACATTCCCTTTGGAAGCGGAGTGTTGCACGATGGTGGGGTGGGGGCGGGAGTAGGGGGAGGAAGCAAAATGTTTGCTATTTTTTTTCTGTGCAATTGACTCTGCTGGCCCAGGCACTTTGCTCACTGCTGTCTACATGCACAGATGGTGGCTTAGCCTCTTGGTGAAGGGCTTGGCTTCCTGTTGCGCGTGCCCACCCCATCCAGGCCTGCTGAGGAATGTGGGCTGGTCCAGGCTGGATGGGCTCTGTGTCTCCTGTGGCCCCTCCCAAAGCCCCAGTCTGACCCCTCCGCAGGCCTAGATGAAGGAACTTCTGTGTCATGGGGCCCCGCCTGATTAGACATGGCTGCCACATCGACTCCTCCCTCCCAGGCTGGGCACTGGGAAAAGAAAGGCCCAAAGCTTGCCCAGAGTCCCTTCAGCTAAGAGGGTAGCTGACCTGGGATCTTATCTAGGGTTGTGAGAGTCGGAAATTCCTGCTGGTCTCTTTGTTCTCACGTGGAAAAGTCCCACAGCACCAAGTTTTTAGGCCAGAGAGGATGGGGGCTTCTATGGCCCAGTCCCCAAGGGTTGTCAGTGAAGGCTTAGGACATGTAAGTGCAAATCTCGTCCTGTGTTGGCTCTGCAGAGGTAGAGCTAGTCCATTGGCTATAGATGGGTAGTGTGAGGCAGAGGTGGTAAGGCCCATGATCACCAGAGAATTGTCAATTGGGGTTTTAAAATGCACCTTCCTCCCCTGCCATGAATGGGAGGGGTTCTTTGTACTGTTTTTTTTTTTTTTCCCCTCTCTTCTCTAGGTTGAAAGAGTCACTTGACTATTTATCAGCTCTAGATCTTTAGTGAGACACTTCACCTCTCTGAGCCTCAGTTTCCTTATCAGTTGAAGGGGGATGATAACCTCACAGAACTGCTTCAAAGAGGACATGAGGGACTAGTGCCGTGGTCGTACACAGGAGGCACTCTAAAAGTGCCATTTCCTTCCTATATTTATTAAGTACTTCCTTTTGTGGAGCACTGGGAAATCCAAAAGTGAGGAAAATGGTCTCTGCCCTCAGTCTCATGGGTTATTGGCCACTAGCCCAGGCTTGACCTTGAGCCCTGCTCCTGACCAGCGGAATTCTGGCCTGTTTCTGGAGTTGCTGATGCTGCCTCAGGGCCTGTTTGATGCCTGAGGCTCAGGCTTCCTTTTACTGGTCTAGCCTTTGTAGCCTCAGCCCACTGGCAAGAGCCCACAGTCTGATGACAGTCCTTCCTGGGCAGCCTGCCAGCCTGTTAAACACTTCCCTAAGTATCATCTCAGGGAATTTTCCCAGCAGCTCTATAAGGAAGGTGCTCTGATCACTAGTCTCAAAGATACCTGCCTTCAGGTCTGAGTTTTGCACTTCACTTGCTCTGTGACCTTGGGCAAGAGCCTGAAGCACTCTGTGCCTCAGTTTTCTCATCTGTAAAATGGGAGTTAAATAATAGTAGCTCCCTTTGCAGGGAGCAGGTGCATAGGACAGTGCCTGGCACATATTAAGCTCTCAGCACTTGCCAACTGCCATCCTTAGGAAACTGAGGCTCAGAGGGGGAAATGACCTGTTCAGGGTCACATAGCTAGGAAGCAGCAGAGCTGGAGCTGCTAGTCCAGCCTTCTTGGCAGTAACTGTTATGCCACCCTTTGCTTCATATCCTTTAGATTTCTGGATGCTGCACCTAGAGGTCCTATGACAGGCCTCTGCCAGCTAATGAGGACTCGGTTGGATTTCCTTGTGCTGAATTCTTGACAGGACCATGGCAAGCTCTTGCTGTCATATTCTTGCAATCCGACCCACTGCTTCCCAGCCCAGCCTGGCCTCTCCCTGGACTCCTGGAACTTGGTTTATGGTCAGGCCTTGCCTCACTGCATATTTTAAATAATAAAATTAACAATACGAATAGAACACTGTGCTACCTGGCACTTTAAAATATCAATGTAGTCAACCCTGAGATTAGCCCTATGAGGTAGGTGCTATCATCATCTGCATCTTCTACACAGGAAAACTGAAGCACAGGGGATTAAGTGACTTGCTCAAGGCCACACAGTTATGAGTGGTAGAGCCAGTTGTGTTTTTAGTAGCGATGGAGTTTCACCGTGTTGGCCAGGCTGGTCTCGAACTCCTGACCTCAGGTGATCTGCCTGCCTTGGCCTCCCAAAGTGCTGGGATTACAGGCGTGAGTCACCACGCCTGACCCGAATCCCTGCTTTTAACCATCATGTTCTGGCTCGTCTTGTCGACCCCATCCCACTGCAGTGAGCCCAGCTGTGCCTGACACAAAACTCCATGGGAGTGTGAACCAGATCAGATTTATTCACAGCCAAATCTTCAGTGGCTAGCACGGTGCCTGGCACACGGTAAGGGCTTAATGAAAAGTTGCCGAATGAGTAAATGAATGAAGGAAGCTGAAATAGGGTCGTGGCCACAGGGAAGACAGATGAGACAGATTTGAGAGATAAGAGAGAACTGAACAGATTGGGAGACCAATCCAAACGGGGATATGAGGAAGTCTTGGATGACTCCCAAGATTTTGGCTTGGGTGGCTGAAGGATGAGGTCATTTACTGAGATAGGAGCCATATAGGAGAGACCGAATGCACGGGTGTGGAAAGTGGCATTGATGAATTCAGGTTAGGATGTGTCAAGGGCGAGGAGCCTTTGAAACATGCAAGGGATGTCCAGGAGGCTTTGGGATCCAAGTCTCGGAGTTTAGAAGACAGATTTGGGCCTCCTGCCCAGCCCTCTCCCAGTGCCCCTCCTCCTTCAATCATACACTAAACCGCTGGCCCAGCGGCTTTTACTCTTCCTACTGGGAAGGAAAGGAAGGAATCTTTGATGGTGGGAATGGGAGGGGGCTAGACTTTTCTAAACCAAACAAACGCATACACAGTGCCTGCTTGTTGCGTATCAGCTTGCCTGGCTCTGGGCACATGTAGGCTGGCTTCCAGGGCCGACCTCCCCCAACCACCCACAGGCCCCTGCCGCCTGCTCCCTGCCAAGGTGAGCTCTGACAGGGCGACTTGTCATCTTTTCAACACCTCATTTTTCCCTCCTTACTCACTGCCCAGGGAGAGGTCCTTCCTGTTTGCACACCTCAGGGGCTAGGCCAGGAGGAGGAACAAAAACAGCCTTCATGGTGGAGGGGGAGGGGAGGGCAAAAGGAGAGGGGTGAGAGAAGAGGAAGAGAGGGAAGAGACGGGGTGAGGAGTGGGGGAAGAAGAGAAGAAGAACCCAGCTCCTGCCTCCCCCTACCCTCCAACCCATCACACGCACCCGCACACCTCTCGCTCGCTCCCTCGCTCTCTGGGGAGGCTGATTCCCAAGTCAACCCAAGGTGGTCAGGATCCGAGCTGACTTTGGAAACTAGCTGTCATGTCTTTCCTACCTTCAGGAGAGGCTTGGACCTAGATTTGCCCATCCCAAAAACCCCTGCTCAGTTTTCACCCCAGCAGGCCTAGGCCCAGGGCCTTTTTTCGCTGGCTTCCCCACCCTTTTTCTCCGGGTCTCCAGGTCAGCGGGTCCAAGGCTCTTCCGGCGCCCCCTTCCAATGCCGGCAGGGCCCGCCACCTCCTCAGAGCCCTGCCCCTCCGCGGCCGACCAGCAGGTAATCCCCTCCCCCTTCCTGCCCCCGGAGCTGCAGCCCCTTCCAATTAGCCCAGGCTCGGAGCCCCTAGGCTGGGACCCGCTTCTCCCCTCCCGCCCCTCCCCCACCCAGCTCCCACGTGGGGAGCCCGGCTCCCAGGCCTCGGCGGCCCCATTCACAGCGCCCTCCTCCATTGTCCTCGCACTGTCACTCACCCATGGTATTAGCATTTCTAAAGCCCACTTCTCCGTGTCGCCGCTGCGGCCCAGCCTAGGCCAAGGAACTTAGCCCTATAGAACAACTAACAATTATAACTAACCTTCAAGAGCACTTTAGAGTATATAATTCACTTTTCTATATAGCCATTTCATTTACTTCTCACAACAGCCCTTAGTGATGTGGAACACTGAAATCCACAGAAGTTCAGTGAGTTGCCCAAGGTCACAAAGTAATTTCCAAAGCCAAAATTTCAACTCAGGTTTGTCTGATGCTAGAGGCCACATTCTTTCCACTATACCATCTTGCCTCTCTGTCAGGCTGAGCTTGCTTCTGCTTGGCTGAGCTCTCTTAAAAGGTGGGTATGGTCGGGTGTGGTGGCTCATGCCTGTAATCCCAGCTCTTTGGGAGGCCGAGGTGGGTAGATCACCTGAGGTCAGGAGTTTGAGAGCAGCCTGGGCAACATGTCGAAGCCCATCTCTACTTAAAAAAATACAAAAAATTAGCCAGGCGTGATGGCACGCGCCTGCAGTCCCAGCTACTTGGGAGGCTGAGGCAGGAGAATCGCTTGAACCCAGGAGGCAGAGGTTGCAGTGAGACGAGATCTTGCCACTGCACTCCAGCTTGGGCAACAGAGTGAGACTCTGTCTCGAGAAAAAAAAAAGATGGGCATGGTGGCTCACTACTCCTGGGGAGGGCATGCTGGATCCAGCCTGCAGAGGAGGGCCTGGGTTGTTTCCCTGCTGCCACTAACTGAGAGGCTCATAGGTGGTGCTTCCTTTAGGCCACTGCCTGGGCAAGACAGCTTGGCCTAAAACACTGCATGGGGAAATGGTTAAGGACGCCGGAGCCAGATGGCCAGCTTCATATCTCAGCTCTGCCACTTGGCAGCTGGGTAGCCTTAGATAAGTGACTTAGTGTCTCTGTGTCTCAGTATTCCCTATGTAGTGAGGAGGATAATCATGATACCTACCTGACAGGGGTGTAATGAGCATTAAATGAGATAATATGCACAAGGGACATAGAACAGTGCCTGGACAGCGCCATGAGTCTGTCAGTATTATTGTGTGCTTGTCCACAGTTCTCTTGGGGTCAGGGGCAGTATGGTGTGAACAGAGGATAACTTTGTCATCAGACAGCCTAGGATTCAAATCCTAGCTCTGTCATTTACTAGCCTTGTGTGTCTTTGGATAAATGACTTACACTCTCTGGGCCTCAGCAGTAAAGTGGAGATAATAATAGCTCTCACTTCTCAGAGTTGTTATGATGATTAATATTTGCACAAGTGTTTTCTCGAAAAGTAGAATGCTATAAACTATAAGCTTTAAAAATTATTGTTATTAACTTTGCTCAAGATCCTACCCAAGATCTTTACATCCTTTGCCTCTTCCATTCTCACCTCTGACTCAGGAATTCCTTCCACTCCTCCTGGGCACTGGTTGCTTCCCAGTGCCCAATCTACCCTTCAACCATAGTAGACAAAACATTTTCTGAGCCTCTCCACTGACACTGAACGTGCAGAAGATAGCCAAAAGACAGGATAGTCTCTGCGTTTGTACCCCTGTTTTCCTCTGGGTGGGGAGATAACCCTTCACATGTGCTCAACACTTTGAAGTCTACAAATTCTGTTTGCAAGTTAGTTATCTCATAGGCCCTTCCCTCATAACAACTCTAGGACTCAGGCAGGCTGGCTCTGTTGATCCCACCTTACAGATGGGGGCGCCAAGTCTCAGAGAAGGGAAGAAACCTACCCAAGGTCCCATAGCCAAAAGCTGTAACCAAGTCTTGAAATATTTGTCTCAGGGGCAATGTCCAAGCAAAATGTCCATTTTTTTTTTCTGTGTTGGACCACATTTGCAAAGGTTTTCCCCTATCAATACATACACTGGCCCATCCCACCGTCATAAACAAAGTCTTAAGTTACCAAAGAAAAATGACTTCTAACAGGGTGTGGTGACTCACACCTGTAATCCCAGCACTTTGGGAGGTCGAGGAAGGAGGATTGCTTGAGACCAGGAGTTTGAGCCCAGCCTGGGAAACATGGCGAGACCCTGTATTTACAAAAAAAATAAAATTAAATTAGCTAGGTGTGGTGGCACACACCTGTAGTCCCGGCTACTCAGAAGGCTGAGGCAGGAGGACCCCTTGAGCCCGGGAGATCCAGGTTGTAGTGTACTGTGGTCGCGCCACTGCACTCCAGCCTGGGTGGCAGAGTGAGACTCTGTCTCAAAATAATGATAATGAAACAAAAAGAAAAATTATTTCTTTTTATGAACTGGAAGTAGAATACTTATTTTAATTCTACAACATTTGACCTTGGTGATAAGGCTACTCCAGTAATAACTTTAAGCAGGCTATATTTTCTTTAGAAGAATAATTCTAATAGGCCAACATGGCTCCAAGTGGATTATAACTAGCCCAAATCACTGGAAAATTCCCTTGTCTTCTGAAATCTCAGGATTAGAACTCTACTAAAAACACTTCTCTAATGGAAAAAGTGTTTTCATTTAGGCCAATGACTGTGAGCTTGGTCTGGAGGTAGGGATGTGCTGGTGGTGGATTACAGAATTCCCAAGGGCATGTGTAATTTGTAGAAGCAGATTCAAGATACCTATTTTCTTCCCCGTGATCTGACCTCCAGAAAGTCAAGCTTGTATCAAACCTTTTTGGTTGATATGGGATACACAGAATGTGGAGGTGGATGCGCATGAATGAAGATTGAGAAACACTGAGCCAGGAGGGTTCTCAAAAAGTTGAGAACCGACTGCCTGATACACTCCTGGGCTGACTTGTGCTTAAGCTGCTCCTGTTGTTGGAAAGGTGACCTGACTCTGCATCGATTTAAGTGTCTATCTGTGACAGTCCAAGGTCGAGTTTCAGTGTCCTTTGGTTCTGAGGAATGAAGGGCCAAGTTCCACAAAACCAGGGATATTTCCAGAAGAGGCCACAGTTTTATGGTCTGGAGAAATGGGGCTCTACCAGTGCTCATCTTGCTTCCTGAGAACTGCATCACTTACTGGACTTTCTATTTTTACTAATAACTGGATACCCTCGGTGTGTGGGGAGATAGGAGGCAGTGGTGGTTGAATGTTTAAGCTGGAAGAGTCTTCAGGCCAATCCTCTCATTGTAATACAGTTGTAATATCTAGAGAAGGTGAAGTATTTATTCAAACTCCCTGGTCATGTAGCATCAGCACTGAGAGTAGAACCCAGGACTCTTAGCTCCCAAGTCAATATCCCTCTTGCTTCCTGCTTCCCTTGCACAGTGTACTGACCCTGCCTCTGCATTATTTTCGTTATCTTCTGTACTCTGGGCCCCTCCAGGTCCACACTGTGTCTCTAGATCAGTGCAATTCAATACAGTAGCCACTCGCTGCCTGTGGCTAGTCAGCACTTGACCTGTGCCTAGTTGGAATTGACATGTGTTGGAAGCAGAAATAAACACTGGACTTTGAAGATTTACTGTGGAAGGTCACAAGTAAAACATCTCATTAATAATTTTTATATTGATTACATGTTGAAATAATAGTTTGGACATATTGAGTGAAATAAAATATATTACTAAAATTAATTTCACCTGTTTTTAAAAAAAACTTTTTGAACTGAGCTACTAGAAAATTCCATATGTGGTTCGCATTATATTTCTATTGGACAGCACCATGCTAAATCTCCAGTAGAGGTAACAATGCTGTTGGTTCTGAAGAGATGCCCTAGATAGAGC
Organism: Mandrillus leucophaeus; assembly: GCF_000951045.1. Lineage (NCBI taxonomy): Eukaryota > Metazoa > Chordata > Mammalia > Primates > Cercopithecidae > Mandrillus > Mandrillus leucophaeus. The sequence continues at coordinate 815,282 of NW_012108663.1, forward strand.
AGGGCAGGTAATGGGGGAAGGTCCCATCAGATGGCAAGAAGCCAAGGCCCTGCTTGGCAGGCAGGAGGGACAGTGAGCCTAGGGTCGGAAAGTTGGAGAGGTATTAGGCAGGTGGGTGGCATCTGGTAAGACTCTGATAGGCAGCCAATCGAAGAATAGCCACAGGGCATGGGGTTTGGAGGCCTGACTGCAATCCTGGGAAGACTGAGAAAACAGGGCAGCAGCCCTGGAAGGCAGTGATTATGTGCTTGAGGGCATGATCTTTATACTTGGCTGAATCCCACTTCTTATATATGCTAGCTGTGTGACCTTGGACATGTTACTCAACCTCTCTGTGCCTCAGGTCCCTCGCCTCAAATGAGAGCAATGCTGAGTTTCTATGTCATAGCATACATATAAAGCTCTTGGAACAGTGCCTGGCTCATAGTAAGCATTCAAAAGGTGTTAGTTATCATTGCTATTATTACTTGTCAGAGAAGTAAGTAGCGATTGTGTCCCTCTTATGGCATCCTTCCATAGTCCTATGATGGGCCCAAACAGATAAGCTTGGGGGTTAGCTGCTGGATCTGGGGTGCAAGGCAGAGGCACAAGTTGTTGTGAAACCAGTTGCAGGTGGTGATGACACCCAAGCCAGGGGTCTAAGAGTCCAGGTGAAGCTTCAGCTGAGTTTAAAGGTCAACCCCAGGGGTCAGGGTGCTGGCTCTGTGGCCACAGCTGTAGCCATAAGGGGCTGCAAGCCGAAGAAACCAGGTAGCTCAGCCCAACTTTGTCCCCGCTGCTGATTCTGGGAACATCTTTGAGATGTGAGAGGCTTTGTCCCAGCCCTGCCTATGCATAGGGATTCTGGGCCTTGGCACTGAGAGGGAAAATCACATAGAGACATAGAAATCCCTCTGTCTATAGCTCAAATAACAAGACCCAGCTCTTGCTGCAAAGCAAGAAGCAGCACTTGACTGCTCCAAATGCTGCTGTTTCTGTTTGTGCTTGTCTCTAGGCTTAGAGAGATTGTATAGGCAGACACGACACTCCATTGATATTCTCAGTCATGCCCAAGAGTTTAGCTTTTCTTCCCCTGTGATAATAGGGTTGCAGCCTGGGTCTGGCCCTTCAGATAGCTGAATCCTAGAAAGTGTGTCCTCCCCCCTCCCTCCTCCTCACCCCCCACTGTGTTTAAGGCCCTGCAGTGAGGAAAGCACAAGTGTCAATAGTAGACGCAGAACAAAAAGGACTAAGGAAATACTTTGTAATATCTGGCCTAATCCAGTGAGGCATGAGACACTGGAAAGGGAGGCCCAGAGAGGCTGGGATGATCCAGTCTGAGGAAGGGAGTGATTTCTTGTTCCCCCATGGCTGATATTCCCTCTCAACTTCAGAAGTGGGGGTAGAAGACTTGCCCATCTGTTTAGAATTTATTGCAAGAAAAAAGAGAACTGGGGAGTGAGGGGGGAAAGAGAGAGAGAGGAACGAGGAGGATGTTTGTGCATGTGCGTGTGTGCGTGTGCGTGTGTGTGTGTGTGTGAGAGAGAGAGAGAGAGAGAGGAGGGGGTCACTGAAAGAGAATGTAATCTCCTTGGTCACCATCTCCCCAAACCTGTTCTTTAGCATTGATCCTTAGCGCTGTTAGCATGGACACCAACACAGGCGTTTTCAAAGCCCCTTGGGGTAAGGGCTTTGTGTAGACAATGGGCCATGGGTTACTGCAAGGCTAGTAGTCTTAACAGTAGGGTGAGGCTTGGCCAGTTCCCTAGGCACAAGTGGAAGAATAGCCGTCACCAGATGCTTCTGGAAACAGTGTATGTGTGCAAGTATGTATATGTTGTGGGGACCATCTCTGTCCAGGTCCCTCCAGGAGTCCAGAGAGCATCCAGAGACAGCCTTGGAGTCTGCTACAGACTAGACCAGAGGGTCTCTACTCCCTCAGCCTGGCCTCTGGTGGGCATGGAAGGAGACCAGGTTTACAACAGACTTAGCAAGGAGGCAGACAGATCTGAGATGAGGGAGGAGCTGAGTAGGGACTGAACAGTGCTGGGCATGAAACTCTTGGTAGCCTGGGTTGGCCTAGCCAGTGGCAGGCTGGAAGCTCTGCTTCCAGGAACAAGGTCACTGGCCCAGTCACCTAAACTCAGGTGCTCACCATTTGGCAACACTGTTCACAACCAATTTGAGACTGGCCTGGGTGAAGAGGCAGGCACTAGTAGAAACCCCCTCACAGGCAGCTGTGGTTGCAGGGCAAATCCAGAGAGAACTTTCAGACTTTGCAGAGATCCCCTGAAAGAGAACGCCGAGACACTAGGTTTGAGCTGGGGTGAGACTGGGTGAGAGAAGCCCGGAATCTGCTTTCCTACAAAATCACAACATTTGAGCAAGGGGAGCAGCACAAAATGAAAAGAGCACTGGACTGGGAGCCAGCAGACCTCTGATGCAGGCTTTGTCCAGAACCTGATCTGCAGTGCTATCCTGAGCAATGCCTTCCCCTCCCTGGGCCTCAGAGTCTCTGTCTCTCAGTGAAGGGCTGGGCTCCAGGGTCTCTACTGCCAGCCCTGATTAAGTCAGGACTCACTGAATCAAGATATATAGACTCTATTCATGTCTGCGGACATCTTTGAATCCTTTACATCTGAGACTCAGTGGGACCTCCCAGAGCAATCATCCTTCCAGGCAGCACCACTCTCCCTGCAACCACCCAACCCCAGATAGGAATCTTTAGGAACTTGTCTTTCGGGAAAGGGGTGAGCTACCCCCCTCACTTCTCCCATTTCACCTGCACCTCCGGAAGTCCTTCCTGTGTCTCCCTTTCATCCCTTCTTTATATTAGGGTTCTTTTTAAAGTGGTGTCTCTAGGGTCCCATTTTTAATTTCTTTTGTTTCCCCCAACCAAGAGAGGAAGAATCTGACTGCACATCTGGTTGAAATTTGGGGGTGGGGGTAGGGAAAAGAGGCAGCTTGCTTCTCCTACACTTGGTGAGTTCTCCTACACAGGGTGGGGAGAACCTGTGAGAGCCAGGGCCTCCGTGCCCCCTCCCCGCCATGCCCCCCATGGTCCTTGTCAGCTGCCTTCTTGGCCTTTCTCATCTCTGAAACAAACAAACAATCAAGAGGCAAACCTGAAACCTTGTGCTGAGACGGTAAACAGTGCGGCCGGGCTCCGGCCTTAATGGGCCCCAGCCCCGGCCTGTCTGCTCCCCGCCCGGCCTGCATGCCTCCAATGTGTTTCTGATTTGTACTGAGCTAGCAGCTCTGCCACGCCGAATGTGGCAGCTGCCTCAGCCCCGCCTCTCGGGGATCCAGGGGTGGGAAGGTTGGGAGAAGTGGGAGGAGGGGACCCCACCTCCCCAGCCAGCTTGGTGCAGAGGCCGTGGCAGGAACTTCTGAGATGTATACACAGACGTGGGAGGGGGTAGGTAGGAGTAGGGATGAATTTCTTCTGGCTATAAACAAACATGCTTCTCATTTAAGGACCCAGGGGTGCCAGTCACCAGATCCCCCTTACCCATTTTCCAGGGGGCAGGCAGAACGAGAACTGGAATGGGATGCTTGGGGCCTAGCACGGCCTCTTTTCAAGGAGTCCACCTCCCAAAAGGTAATGGGAAAGGCAGAGGTGGGAATGAAGAAAATGAAGTTCTGGGGAGTCTTGCCTCCAGAAAAGGCTTAAGGGTATGGCAACAGGAAGTTGTCTGCAAAAGAACTGAGGAGCAGGGGCCAGGGGATACAATGTTTCTCACCCTCCCCACCCCAAAGCCTACAGTGAGAGAATGTCAGTTTCTGAGGACTATTTACCCTTGGGCCTGTTGGCTCCAGGGAAGCATCAAGAAGGTGGTTTTCATATGGCTTGGCCCTGGTGGCTGAGGACGGGCATCATGCCATCTTTGCTCATTGGCCTTGCACACGTACCCATATGCATCTCCTTGCACACTTGGGTTGAGGCATCTGGGCTCATTTTCCCTTGTCCTTTCATCCTAGCCCTGTATTTAAAGATAAGGCCTATGCATTTGACAATGCTAAGGGGGCCAGCTGAGGGGACAAAGGAGTTTGCCACATTTTCGCCAAAGAAGTTTTCCCAAATCATCTGATAAAATCAGTTTTCTTTGATCATCTCCCCCTCATCTTTCCCACATCCTTAAGCCACTGCTTACCATCTCAGGGATCACTTTATCGCTGGAATTAGGGCCAAGACTGGGGCTTGGGTTGAATAGAAACAACTGGTTTTTCTACATAGACCTGATTAGGCATGTGGAGACATCCCTTCGGCTTAGGCCCTGACAGTTGTCCAACTGCTGCTCACCCAGCCTGGACCCAACCTAGAGATTGGATCTGACCAGAATCCAGGACCAGAGGGTCCTGCTGGGTCAGCTGGACAAAAAGATGAGAGGCCACGGAGAACCTTGGGTTCTGTGCAAAGAGACAAGCCCTGCATACCCAGTGGGCCATTTGGTGTGGCTGAGAGGAGCGCTTGCTCGCTCCTCACAGCCTCCTTTCCAGAACCCCATTCATGGAATGTGGGAGGGTGGGGGTAGCAGGCCATCTTTGGGAAAGCAGCCCCTGGGACCCTGTGGCTTTGTGGCTGTTTATTCCTCCTCCTGCTTTTTTCCCAAGCACTAAACATTTCTCACAGTGTCTAGCCAGTTCCAGTTATGCAAGCAGCATTGTATGTTAACAAGAAAAATATCCATCGGGGGTGTGTGGAATCCAAGGGCCTTTGTCCCCCAAGCCACCCGGTACTTCCCTTCTAACTGCAATGCTAGGCCCTACTGTGAGATGGAGGGACAGAGACTGTCTTTATAACCATTGCCTCTGTCACATAATGGGACACATTCCCCCCTAGGGCTCTGTGCATGTGCATCAGTGTGTGTGTGCATGCGGGTGCACACAGTGTGGTGTATGGGGAACACAAACCTTGCCCTGTGGACTTTTTGAGAGTGAGGAACAACTGGCTCCACCTCAGTGGCATCAGAGTGGCAGAAAAGAGCTGGAATGGACATCTGTCTCCTAGATGCACAACTCTACTTATGACCCGGTAGTTCCTCCTCTGCTCCCCCAGAGAAGTTCATCCCTCTTCTTACTTTATATGTTCTCTATCCTTCCTGGTTTCTTCACATCTCTCCCAGGCCCAGAAGCCACTGGGTCAAGGCTCCCAAGCAGACTTCAGCAGCTGAGAGTGCTGTGATTGAGGCAGCTGGGAGGCGGGAGCCGGCGGGAGCTAGGGGAAGCAGTAAGCTGCCTGAACTGGGTGAGCAAGGCAAGCCCCAGGCTGAGCCCTGTCACCAGTGGGCTGCAGGATCTTGGAAAATTCATTCCCAGTCTGAGTCTCAGGTTCCTCACCTAAGAGAGTGGGAAAGAGGTTAAATTAGATGACTAGGAGGGGGCTGGGCACAGTGACTCATGCCTGCAACCCCAGCACTTTGGGAGGCCGAGGTGGGATCACCTGAGGTCAGGAGTTCGAGACCAGCCTGACCAATATGGTGAAACCCATCTCTACTAAAAATACAAAAATTAGCCAGGTGTGGTGGCATGTGTCTCTAGTCCCAGCTACTCGGGAGGCTGAGACAGGAGAATGGCTTGAACCCGTGAGGCGGAGGTTGCAGTGAGCCGAGATCGCACCACTGCACTCCAGCCTGGGCAACAGAGTGAGATTCCATCTCAAAAAAAAAAAAAAAAAAAAAAAAAGACTAGGAGGGGCCCTGCTAGCTCTGGCTGATGATGACCCAGGGCCCCACCTGCTGTGCCCCATTGTGCCATCCCACCTAGTGGTGCCCAAGGGCTCAGTTCCTTTTCTCAAGGCACTGTCCTTTGAAACCTTCCCCATGCAGCCAGCCACACCAAGTCAGCCAGGACTGTGTGGTGGGCTCAGGCCCAGGCCATTGTGATGACAATGGCAAAGGGTGACAGAGCTCATTGATTCATTTATCTAATAATCACAGATTGCCACCCACAGGGTGTCAGGCAATGTCCAATCTCATAAAGCCCAAGAGACTTATCAAACTCATAGCTCTTTGCTTGGGGACCTCTGCCTGGCCTCTCTCCAGCTCAGCAATTTCTTCCCCAAGCTCTAGAGAGGCTGCCCCCCACTTCCATCCCTCACCTACCTCCAGTCTAGACTAATGTCCAGTGGTCCCCGAACGGACACTTTCTGGATGGCTGCCAGGCTACTCTTCCAGGACCTCATCCCAGCTTTGTCAGAATGGGGCTCCAGCCCCTCCACTCCTGAGCCTACCTTGCTTGGGCTATTTAGCCCTTGTCTCCTTCTCCTGTTCCCTCTCCAAACACTAGAGAGTCTTCCCCTTGCTTTGCTCTATCCAAACTGTGGGTGAGCCTCACGTCTACCAGTCGGAGCCTTCTGGATCCAGTCTACATTCATACCCCCCAACGCACCCCTCCCAACCCCCCAACACACCCCTCCCTGTCTCCCCTGCCTCAGCACCTTCTCTGCGCAGCTCTGGGCAGTCATATCAACAAAGGGAGACCCAGGGCAGCCAGCAGGGAGAGGCCTGTGAATCAGTGTGGGTGTGCCTGTGTGAGGGGATGGCAGGGAGGGGATGGGATGGGTAGTTGCAGGCAAGTGGGCGAGTGGGGATGGTGGAGTGTGTATCTGGGGACGGCCAGCTGGGGTATGTGTCAGAGTGAATGGGCCAGTGTGTGGCTCCATGTGTGACCCTCCCAGCAGCCGTCAACCTGCATTAGTACACACATGGGTGAGCCTGTACGTGTATGCAGGAGGCAGCAGGGTACAGGGGACGGTGGGAAAATATTGGCTGTGGAGGCAGAAGAGGTTTCTGGTCTTCACTCTTCTGCCAGGTTTCTCAGTTCCTGCCCCCTCTCTGGGCCTCAGTTTCTTCATCTGTAACCTGAGAAGGTTGAAATGGAGATGTGTAAGGGCTTATTGGAACTGTAGCATGCTCTAGTTCCTTGATGTTCTGTGGACTAGGGAAAGCTCAGAAACGCTTCCTTTAGGGCCGGGCGCGTTGGCTTATGCCTGTAATCACAGCACTTCAGGAGGCCGAGGCGGGCAGATCACCTGAGGTCAGGAATTTGAGACCAGCCTGGCCAACACGGTGAAACCCCGTCTCTACTAAAAATGCAAAAATTAGCCGGGTGTGGTGGCAGGCACCTGTAACCCTAGCTACTCGGGAGGATGAGGCAGGAGAATGACTTGAACCTGGGAGGTGAAGGTCAGCAGTGAGCTGAGATCATGCCATTGCACTCCAGCCTGGGTGACAGAGTGAGACTCTGCCAAAAAAAAAAAAAAAAAAAAAATGCTTCCTTTATGAAGGAGGAGGACATGAGGGAAAGGCAGGCAGAGTCACCTCTGAAACATCCATGAAACTATTCCTTTGTAAATCTCGGATTCTCCTCCTTGTGCTTTTGTCTTCCTAGAACCAACGTAAGGGCAGAAGTGGAGGAGGGTGGGGCTCTGTCTGAGAAGCCTCCCCTAGTTAAGGAGGGGTGGGGTCTTGGGCTAAAAGAAGGTACCCACGGGTGTTGTGTGTTCCCAAACACAAAGAGGAGGCTTCTGGGAAGAGTGCAAGGGGCCCATGTCTACTGAGTCTCTCTATAAGAGGGCCTTGAGGGCAGCAGAGATCTGGTGGGAGGTTAGCCACCCCTTGAGGCTGCATGTGCCGAGCAAACACTGTATATGCTCAGAGGATGTGTGTTACAGATACATAAAAAGAGGAAAGTTTTCTGAAGATACCTTTATAAACATTTTACACAGGATTTTAACTATGCATTTATTTTTAATGTTATTATAATTAATAATAATGTGCAAAATGTGAATAAAAGGAAGGCTTGGGAAAGTGGTGGAAAAGTATAGGAAGCTAAAATCTCTCACACTACCTTTGGTATCACCTCTGTTGATCTGTATTTTAATCCTAACCTTACTATTAGCTTCCCTGGATGACCTTGAGCAACTGGCTCCCCTTTCCTGTGCCTCAGTTTGCCCACCTGTCCGATGCTGGAGGATGGGGGGAGTGGTTTCCACTATCTTCAGGGGCCTACATAATCAGCTCTCAGATGCAACAATTCCAAGGTTCTCACAAGACCTTGAGCTGTGGAGGAGCTGCGGAAGGGAAGGTCAATTCCGTTCATACTTCAGTGAAAACAAGAGGCTGGGCTTGCAAACTCAGGCAGGGAAGCACAGTTTCTAAGCCTTGATTTGCGATCAGAGAGGTGAAGGGACTTGCCCAAGGTCACAGAGCAAGTGGGTGTCAGAGCCAGGCCCAGGCTAGGTCTTCTGGATCCCAGTCCAGTACTCCTCCATTGTCCCCACCCAGACACAACTAATTTATCTCAGGGGGCTCCAGGAAAATGGGTGGGAACTAAGAGAGCTCTCATGATCCACAGCTGGGTCTGAGAAGGTTAAATTCCCAGCTGGAAGCATTCAGCGAGGCTTCCAGAAACCCGGCAGTCCTTACAACTTGCAAATAAGTACTTTAGGCCACAGGAAATGATCCCAGACCACAAGGCCCAGGGATTGCACCAGAAGAACAGTCCTGCCTGCGTGTCAGCCAGCATGTGGGAGAGGCAGCCTGGGGTGGGAATGTTAGGAGACATCCTGCAGACCCCTGGGTTAGGCCCAGCTCTGTGAGTTGCTAGCCCAGGGGCTTTGGGCAAGGCATTCCCCTCCCCCAGTCCCATTTGAGAACTGATAATAATAGAAGCTCCTCGCGAGGTTGCTACGAGGAATAACTGGCCTGGTGGATGTGCAAAGGCATTGCAAACTGTAAAATGCCGCTCACGCCTGAGGGACTGTTCTTAGAATTGCTGCTTGTACACATGACCTCTGGGTAACTTGGGAGGAGGTAGCCCTGGATGTGCCATGTTCCAGGGCCAGCGCCTCCCGTTTGGGGAAAATGGGGGAAAGGGAGATGCGGTGGGGAGAGGAGGTGAATGGGTGCGTCCTTGGGGTGGGGGAGAGTGGGAGCTGCGGTCCCGGGCAGCGGCCTTTCATGCGGGGGCTGAATGGCGGGGTCCCGAGGCAGAGCTGAGGCCCGTTGGCCAGGAATGCCGTTCCACAAAGCCGCCACACATCGCTGAGCCCGCCATGACCACAGCCGCGCACGGGAGACCCGGGGGACGGGGCGGGGCTTCTGGTCTTTTCTCTGGGAAGAATCTCCTTCCAAGAGGGTCCCGGCTAGAACACAGGATTTCCATTTCAATGCTCCCTGGCAAGCTGCCCTCCCCCGAAATCGGCTGAAGGCTCACGGAAAAGCCTTTAAAAACACACTAATTACAAACAATTCCTCAGCTTCTCCTGATTTCCCTCCACGCGGCACTGGGGGCGGGGCGGGGCCGGGCTGGCCTGGGGAGGGGAGGGGAGGGGTCATCTCCTCGCGGCTGCAGAGTTGTGTGTGAAAGCCGCGGCGAGCCAGCCCAAGCACTGACCCAAGTGAGCCAGGACTTGGGCTCCTGCTTCCTTCTGGGTGCCCGAAGGCCGGCCTAGCTGGGTCTGGGTGGTGGGAGGCAGCTATGAAAGCCGAGAGCAGGCGCCTGGGAAAATGCACCGTGACTCCAGGAAGCCTGTTGTAAATGGAGCCAGAACAGGAACTTCAGGGAGCATTGTCGGCCCTCCACCGTCTGGGCCTGGACCCCAGGTGTTGGCCCCCAACTCTGCCCCACCCGGCCCTCCTGCTGCTGCTGCTGAGCCCATGTAGCCAAACCCCTACCGCCCACAGCCATGGGGGCCAGAGTTAGGTGTGTGAGCGGTGTATCTATTCCCTAACGGCCACCTCTGGCCTCCCAAGAAGGGAGAGGGATAGCAGGTAATGGTTTCTGAGCTCTCCGAGCCCAACAAAGCCCTTTGCAACGAATCTGGACAGTTCTGGCTGAATCTGGGGGAGAGCCTAGGGCATTTTGGCTGAAGTCTGGTTTGCACACAGCTATCCTTACAAGCAGGGCCCCAGCTAGGGAGGGGTCATTTTATGCCTTTAGGAAGCTGAATGAAAGGAACCCCATTAATCTGTTCCAACTGGCCTCAGCTAATGTCTTTGTTCATGAAGGGGATGTGATGCCTTGGGCGAAGAGGGACGCTATTTCATGCCTCTCGGGCCTTTGATAACAACAATGCTCACCAACACTCAGAGCATGTACCCTGTGCCAGAAGCATTTGACATGTAGTCACTTATTTAATCCTAACCATCTGTGTGCTGAAGAAACCAAGGCACAGAGAAGTGAAGTGACTTGCTGAGGATCACATAGCTAGTAGATAAAGCTGGGCTTAGAACCCAGGTGGTATGGTTCCAGAGTCATCTTCACTGGCTCTGCCATCTAATCTGTGAGAACAATAATAATGACTATTAGTGCCAGCTCCTGTGTCAGCCATTTTACACACATACTCGGCATGTGGCCGTTCACAACGGTTCTGTCAGGTAGACTTCATTGTCTCCATCCTACAAATGAGGCAGCAAAAACTTGGAGGGTTTATGTGACTTTCTCAAGCCCCCGCAGTTGGTAAGGGGCAGAGATGGCATTTCAAAACCCACCTCTGCCTAATTCTTGACAGGCAGACTTTCCTTGAACACCTTTGCCACTGTTTCAAACAAACTTTCCACGAGTTAAGGTGCAGTGTTGGCCGGGGGCAGTGACTCAAGCCTGTAATCCCAGCACTTTGGGAGGCCGAGACGGGCGGATCACGAGGTCAGGAGATCGAGACCATCCTGGCTAACACGGTGAAACCCCGTCTCTACTAAAAAATACAAAAACAAAAAAAAAACAAAAAAAAAACTAGCCGGGCGAGGTGGCAGGCGCCTGTAGTCCCAGCTGCTCGGGAGGCTGAGGCAGGAGAATGGCGTGAACCCGGGAGGTGGAGCTTGCAGTGAGCTGAGATCCGGCCACTGCACTCCAGCCTGGGCAACAGAGCGAGACTCCGTCTCAAAAAAAAAAAAAAAAAAGGTGCAGTGTTGTATCTGTTGGGTGCTTAGGACACACCAGGCATTTGTTTCATTTTACGTATATCATCTCTTTTGAGACTTAACACCTACCACGTGAGGGTGGGGGTGTTATTCCATTTGCAGATGGGAACCCTGAGTCTGAGAGACCTTCTCTCTCACCTCTCCTCTCTCTAGGTTGGGCCACACCCAGCATTCACATCCCCTTTTCTTTGGGGGAATGACTTCCCCAGCCATAGTCTCAGAATCCTCAGGCTTCCTGCTAGAAGGAAGGGGCTTGCTGCAGACTTTATGCATTGACTAAATGTTGGAGTCCCAGCTCTGCCACTTTTGGGTGACTTGCGGCAGTTCACTGCCCTGTCTAGGGCATGACTGCCACATCCCAGGTGCGTGAGGCTGATCAAATGACAAGATGAGACGCAAAAGCATTTTGTAAACTCTGGAGAACCATATAAAGGTGAGCAGGGGCTCTGAGATTAAGGTTTCCATCTCTAGCATTCTGGCATGACCTCATTGCACACGTGTCCAACACATGCGTTGGCATCAACATTGAAACACACATATAAGCACCAGTAGGCTTCAGACAGATGGGTGGGAAGGGAAGGGATTTTCCTTGCTCCTGAGTTGTCTCTCCTCCAGGCAGAGCATCCACTAGTTCTTTAATCCTTCCTTCTAGGACAAGATTTCAAGACTCCCCTCCCCCAAGGAGTTAGATAAAGTAGAAAGATCATGGAGGTCAGAATCCTGCAGACCTGGGTTTAAACCCATGTTTTGCTAATTTCTAGCTGTGCGATCTTGGAAAATTGCCTTTACCTCTCTGAGCCTCAGTTTCTTCATCTGAAAAATGGACATGATAATATTACAGTACTGGTCTGATCTCAGGCTAGTCTGAGGCCCATATGAGAAGACATGGGCTAGGTGCTAGAGATGCAAAGATGGGTAGACTTCAGTCCTTGATATCAAATAGCAAGGGAGAAAGGTCAAACAGCAGGCAGATGGTCTCAAGTGTTGTGATAGAAGTTAGCCAGGGCTCTAGAGTCCCAGAAGGAACCAGAAGAGGAGCACGTAGTCTCAGAGGAGGGTGTGGCTTCACAGATACAGTATTGTCTGCACTGGTTCTTGAAGGGGAATAATAAATAGTGGCTAACACTATACAGTGCTTAATGTGTGTCAAGCACTGTTATAAGTGCTTTACATGCATGATCTAATTTATTCCCTTGTAAGACAAATACAACCTTAAGAGGTAAAAACAGTCTTCACCCCCATTTTACAGATAGGGAAACTGAGGCCCAGAGAGGATAAGTGACTTTCCTGGTTAGGCAGTCAGGGCCCTGAGCCCACACTCTCAACCACTCCACCAAGCTGCTTGTGTGAGTAGAAACTTGCCAGCAGAAGAGTAAGGTGAGATTATAGAGCATAGCATGAAAGCACAATCCCTTCCAGGGCTGGGAGGTGGGATAGGTGAGCAGGGGCCGGATCTGAAGGGCCTGTGCGCCAGGCTCAGGAACTTAGACTCTCCTCTGGGGGCAGTGGGGAGTCACTGGCAGATTTGAATTGGAGAATTACATGCTCAGATTTGTCTGCAGAAAAGGTCTGAGTGGCTATTGTGTAGAGGCTGGTCCGAGGAGGACGCACTCTGGTGGCAGAGAAATGATAAAGGCCTGGATTCTGGCCGTGTTTGTAGGGATGGAATGCTTGGGATGGATTCCAGAGCTATTAAGGAGGTAAAATTGGCAGGTCACAGTAACTAATTAGATGTGAGGAGCAAGGGAGAGGGAGGAGAAAAGGTTTCTAGCCAGGAACTTGGGTGGATGGTGGGGTTACCCCTGGAGAATAAAGCTGAAATGAAGTGTGGTGTGGGTCTGGAGAAATGATGTGTGGTCTGGGAGTATAAATTCTGTTTGGGGCAAGGTAGGTTTGAAGTGTCTTTGAAGATGACCACTGGGTAAATGTCTGTACTGGCTGATGCTTGGGGGAGTAGCCCAGGCTGAGGTTACATGGAATTCACTTGCTGAGAGGAGGTGGTGGAAGCCGCAGGAGGGGCTGAGAGAGCCAGGGAGAGCATCTGTAGGGGAGGTGACCCAACACTTAAGGGGCATACTGGAGAAGAGGGGCCTGGGAAAGAGACTGAGAAAGAATTGTCAAGCCAGAGGAGAACTAGGAAAGCCATGTCTAAGTAGAGAGTAGAGGATTAGGGAGTCGCAATTGTCACATAGCAGGAAGTAGTCACAAATATCAAATGTGGCTGAGAGGTTCCACGAGCTAAGGATGAAAAAGTGTCCACTGACTTCTTGTAATTAGGTTTTTGAGGTCCTGGGTGAGAGCTGAAGTAGGGGTGGGAAGCTGTCAGCAGTGGTCTTAGGTGTGGAGGACAGGTGGGGAAGTGGGGACAGCCCAGTGAAGACCCTGGAAAAGGAGATATGGAACATTAACTAGGGAGACACAGGATCAATGGGGGAGCCAAGAGCAGCTGATGGGAAAGTTAGTCCCTTCCCTCCTGGCCATTTTGCTCCCTGCCTCTCCCCGCCATAGCCCCCAGACTTGGGTCTCTGCCCTGGGCGTGCTGGGGTTTGTCAGTGCCTTTCAAAGTGCCGGCCCCTCCACCTCTCTTCAGGCTCCCTCAAGTCCCACAGCAGAAACCTCCCTTTGCTTGGCTCTGGAATGAGCCCCTGGGAGAGCTGATGAGACAGCAATTAGACCAGTTGCAACGGCCATGCGTTCACATCTCTGTGCCAGGGCAGGCCTGCTGGCACCCTGCCAAACTCTTCTGAGCCAGCCCCATAGCCTGGTCTCCCTCCTGTGTGACCCCCATGGCCACCATCTACTGAGGGACCTCCAAAGGCATAGAGTCTGGGGAACGGCCTCATTAACATCTCTGGCCTCTGTCAGATATGGCTATCTATACATTTAGAATCCAGGCACAACCCTACAAGCCCTGGGGCTGGGCCAGTGCCCACGAGTTTTAGGGCACTTGAGTGAAACAGAAAGGGCAGGGGCAGACTTCCCTTCCACGTCCCTGCCCTTCATGCCTGTGAGACTCTTGAGATGTTGCCCCTTTATCAGGCTCCTGTGTCTCCCCTCTCCACAAAGTCTCTAGAGGATTCCAGCCTTCTAGAAAGAAATCTGCATTTGTGTGATGGATTTGTTCTTTTGGGCCGGCAGCATCTGCCTGTTGTGCCCTGTGGCTGTTGGGACCTATTTTTCCAGAGGCTTTTTAGCCTCAGTAGGAAGGCTTCATAGCCCTGGGAGTCATCCATCTCACATCACTACCCCCAACCTTAGTACACTTGTCTTTCCTGTTTCCAGCTTGCAATCAATGGATGGCAGCACCCTGGCTTTGCCCTCACCATCTCAAAATTGATATATCCTAGAACTATCATAAAGGCTCATTTATCCTAACAGTTTTTGATTGAATGAAGGCCACAAGTACCTCAGTAGACTCTGCATTGAAAAGACCATCTGCCCCTCTCCCCAGCCCCCTACACCTCACCCCTTCCACAAACATCTCAGTGATTTGTACTGCGTTGGGCCCCAGAGAAACAGAAATGCATCAGAGATCACTCCCACCATCTCTGAGCTCACCATCTGGTGGGAGGCACAGACATGTCCACAAAGCATTCAAATGTCTTATTTAGGTGTCCTGCTGGGATATTGTTCAGAGTGCAGGGAGGGAGGGCAAAAGAGGCAGCCACTGCATTGTACTGAGGGGTGCTGGGAGACTTGAAAGGTAAACAGGTGTTTGGAAGGTGGACAAGGAGGCAGAGGATGCAGTTTGGGAAGAGACTCAGAGGCATACAATGGCCTGGTAATTTTGAGGGCTGTGGGTTAGGCTCTGGGGGCACTTCTTATAGTACAGATGGAGATACTGAGGTATGGAAAGGATGTACCTGTGAGGTGATGGTGCAAAAGGAGGGGAAAGCTGTGTGAGTCACAGCTTGAGGACTAGAGTCATTGTGTTGGTTGGCTTGGCCTGGTGGAGATCAAATGTGTGATGGGCTGGGGCCAGGCTATGGCTGTAGAGTAAACTGGTATTGGAGACTTGAAGTCCTGTCTTCTCATCTCTAAAATGGGGATAATAACACATACTTTATAGGCTTGGTGTGTGGGAGAAATGACATAATGCCTATAAAAGGGCCTTGGACATGTAAAGCTGTCTGTCTATGGGAAAGGTTATTGTTATTCGGCCCGCCCTTTCTGGCCCCCAGGTTAAGAGCTACCACCCTCAGGAAGCCTTCCTCGGTTATTCCCAGCTGGAAGCCCGAGCCTCTCTTCAGGTCATTTCTCCTTGCACAGCATCTGTGAGTGCCTCGAAGGCAAAGCCCATGTCTGATTTCTCTCCACAGAGCCCTGGGGGAGGTTCCTAGAAGATCAAGCTGCATATGCACTCATGTTCCTGCCATGCACACACACATGGCTAAATGTATGAGCAAGGACAAGAGTCCAAGTACCCACATTTGGAGATTGCTCTGTGGGTAGGTATGTTCTCAGGCATGTCCCACAAAGGACCCCCATCTACTCTTTTCCTGTGCACAACCAGTGTACACACATGCCCACAGGAATAGCCCCCTTACACTTTCCCCGCATCCATTTGTTGACCTCAATACCACTCACTCCAGTTTACAGGTGAAGTGAGACTGAGAGAAGTGTTGTACAGCTGGAAAACCTCACATGGAAGCCACGGTGGGCACATGCTTTCCCAGGGCGTGCCCTCAGCTACATTTGTGCACACGAGTCCCCTAAGTTGGCTGATTTCAGCTCCCCATTGAAAGCCAGAAGTCATCAGTTTAACCTGGGAAGGGCCCACAGAACTAGTCACTGGTGGGAGGGCAGTGCTGCTGGCAGGGGTGGTGGTGGGGTAGAAGGGTAGAGGGTGGGAGATGGGATGGGGGGTGTTGGAGTTGAAGAGGGAGGAGAAAACCTGATCAAAACCATGTCACAAAGGAGGGGGGAAAGGGTGGGGGGAGAGAGAGAGGGAGGGAGGGGGAGAGAGAGAGAGAGAGAGAGGAGAGAGAGAGGTTTCCATTCACAAAGAAATCATTATGGTTAATTTAATTCATTGTAGCGTTTAATACAGAAAAGCTTTTCTACAGAGACTGGGCATCAGGCCAACATTTATATATAAATGGGTTTTATTTTAAAAGCGAATGCAGTGAGGGGAATAGGCTGGAGTTAGCCCTCTCACTCCCTCTTCTTTCCTCCCCTCTTTATCTACCTTTCTGAGTCTGTATAGACCAGGGATTGGGTCTCCTACAAAGCAGGAACCCCCTACTCCCCACTCCTATGGCCCAGAATTTCTCCCCCTAAGACCTTGTTTCCTCCGCTTTCTCAAGACCATAGGGAGACTCTGGGCTGGGCCCAGCTCAGAGCTTTGCTGGGACATTAAAATCTTTGAATGTTCTCCTTAAGATAGCACTTAGAGACTACTCTACCTTCCTTGTCCCCATCCAGAGCAGGCTCTACCTACTGCACAGATGAGGACACTGAGGCTCAGAAAGGGGGCATGACCTGACTGTGGGCATACAACTTAGTAACAATGGCAGAACTTGAACGTGGGTTTTCTGTTTCTCAGTCCAGCCCTCTGGAAGGTGCAGTCCCCGTGTGCCAGCTCCTTGGGGGCCTGGCACTCTTGTCTCTGCACCTGAGTCAGGCCCAGATCTATCCTTCCAGGCTCTGAAATGATCTCCCCCACGCCCATCACTCCTGGTCCTCCAGCAAGCTAATCAACTAATTCACACTGTGGTGTCAATGGCAAATAATAACTTGCTGTAAAGTGCTAATGGTGCAATTTCAGGCTCTCTGGGCTTGTTGGAGACTGAAAAAGAGCTTGAGGATGAGGGAAGTTTTAAGAGTCCATCATATTATATTACACACCATTTATCCAATACTCTGTGTTGCCACATACTCAGTAATGCCTGTTGGTCTGGGATCACAGTTTACCGCCATAGGTTGAGTCGCACCGCTCTTAAAGGAGTATGTCCAAGGAGGCACCCAGATTTGCCTGCCCAAACTTTGCTCCCAGCCTCTAGTTCCTGCAGCAGGGACCCAAACACACATTGCCAGTCCCTTTCCTTCTGCTTAGCATGGCCAGGCCCTGTGGGAGAAGAAGCAAGCATGTAAGAGTAGGGGTGGGGGCACCACTCCAGAGGTCTCTGGAGAGTTGCCTCCTTTCCCTCTGAGCCACCAGGTGCCAGGTTCAGCTTTCAGGGCTGGGATCCGTTTTTCCTCATATGGCAGAACTGCCCACACATACTCCCATTCTAGGGATGAGGTAACTGAGCCCTGGAAAACTGAAGTGACATGCACCCAAGACTTGGCACTCAAGTCTTGTGATCCTTGGGTGTCATGGCTGCCCAAAGTCCCCTCTGGACAAAGAGGGACAGCTCAGGTTGGGGACAGAACCGAGTGTGGTGGCAGTGTCAGAGGATAGGGCTTCTGAGTCCAACAGGAGCATGTAACCTTTTCCAGGGGCCTCAGAGCTACCCACCAGGCTCCTCATCTCCTATGGGGAAAGAGCTGGGGAGCCTGGCAGGCTAACCACCAGGACCAAGCACAGAATCAAGAGGGAGGAGAGGCCTGGGCCCAGGCTCCAGATCTTGCCCTCAGGCCACTGGAGCACAACTGGAGGGGGCTTGAGGGTGGGTTCCAGGCCCTCGATGAGGCCATGAGGCCGGGAGTCCCCAGCACGCCTCCTGCACGTCCCCAGGTCTCCCAGTGGCCTGGCTGGTATTTGGGGTATTTGGGGTTCAAGCCCAGAGGACTCCTACATCTGGATCCCGTTAGCTCGCCGCGTTCCTTCTCGGCCGGGAAGAATGCGTGCAGCGCCTGAGGAGCTGCGGGACTGCGGACTTGCCTCCTGGATCAGGCTATCAAAGCAAAGTGGCGGGCAGCCTGCCCCTGGGGAGGGGCTTCGCGGGCTCTTCATCTTCACCCCGCCGCCGTCGCACCACCGTCGCCGCCGCCACCACCGCCGCCCCCGCCACGGCCAGTAGCTCCGGGGTGGAGCGGAGGCCTTTCAGCAGGCGCTCGCTGCTGCATAGGAGCGAGCCAAGCGGTCGGGGCGCAGCCTGGGCAGGCCCGCTGCTTCTGATTAGCTGCTCACCCGCTGCTCCCGTCCCACCGACCTGAGCGAACGGGAGCTGCCCAGAGGCTCCCCCAAATCCAAGGGACCCCAGGCTCCTAGCCAGGACAGGCACAAGCTGACCTCTGCATACCTCCACCAGCTTCAAAAAGCGGGCACTCACTTGTTTTTTCCTCCCCAAATCCTCATTTGCTTTCCCTTAGAGCCTCCTCTCTGAAGAACACCACAGTCAGCCTTAGTTAGAGGCAGTTATTTAAAAATCATACGGAGGCATGTGCAGCCTTTAATAGTGCAGATGCACCTTAAGGTTGGGTATGTCCAGATAAATCCATCATAAGTTGAAAATATCATAAGTCGAACATTCATTTAATACACTTCACCTACTGAACATCCTAGCTTAGCCTAGCCTACCTCAGACGTGCTCAGAACACTTACATTAGCCTACAGTTAGGCAAAGTCATCTAACACAAAGTGTATTTTATAATGAAGTGTTGAATATCTCATGTATTTTATTGAATACTGTATCGAAAGTAAAACAATGGTTGTATGGGTACTTGAATTACAGTTTCTACTGAATGCCTATTGCTTTTGCAGCTTTGGAAAGTCAAAAAAATCCAAGTCGAACCATTATAAGTTAGGGACTGTCTGTGTAGCGTAGTGTTTAAAGGGAAATGTTTGGAGCCAAGTCTCCTGGGCTTAACTCCTGTCTCCTGGGCTTAACTCCTGGTTTACTACTTAGTAGCTCTGTGACTTCGGGTGAGTTACACAGTCTCTTTGTGCTTTAGGTCTCCCCCAATCCCCTTGTATAATTGTGATAACCATAAGTTCCTAGGTCACAGGGTTGCTGTGAGACTTAAATGAGTTAATACTAGAAAGTGCTTAGAATAGTGCCTGGCAGTTAGTGAGCACTCAATAAATTATTTGTGTTACAAAGTTTGTTTATAGCCATTGACTCATTTGAGCCTCCAGCAATTCTGTGACCTAGGGGTTGTAATAGGAAGCTAGGGAGGGGAGGGCCTTACCCACGGTTACACAGCGAATAGCGGCAGGGTTGGAATTGCACCTGCAGGTCTCTCTGTCCTATTCACTGACACCCACGTACCTCCTGGCATTGCCCATGGCAGCTCAGTCAAGCAACAGCGGGAAGGAACTTTTTTCTCCAGGCTACAGTCCTTAATTTTACCATATAGCTGATGGGCCAAGAGGAACAGGTCAAGGATTTCTAAGTGTGAGTTCAAAGAACTACTAATCCCCCTGAACCGTGGCTGTAGAGTATAAGCCTCAAAGCCAGTGGCCTAGACCTGCCTGAGGCCCTGAACAGACCCATCCAGGGTCCCCCAAGACTCATCTCTCTAAGAGGGCAACTCACCTAGTGTGAGTGAGAAGCCAGGAGCCCATGAAGTAGTCTAAGTGCCTGGAAAGGGTTTGAGTCCTGATAGTTGTGCTCTGGCAGTGGAGTGGGGAGGGAGGGTAGGAGAGCCAGCCACCAACGTGGCTGATTGAGTAGTCAGCTCAGAGGAGGGGTAGGATAGCAGGAGAACCCTCCAGGCCACCCTCCAGCCAGAAGAATCCTCTCCTTCTCCCTTGGATAGCCTGGGTTACCTTCTGTAGCCATCTTGCACTCCCCCTGCTTTCCACGCAGCCTCATGCCTGCCTCAGTGCTGCTGGAGTGGGTAGAAGGCAGCAGAGAAATAGGAACTCCTTGCTCTGTCCCCTCCGGGACTGAAGCTCTTTCCCAGGCCCTGCCCATAGCCAACGGATCCAGGCCAGCCTTGCAGAGAGCTGGCAGGAAAGCCTCCAGGAAATGTGACCACAGCTCGCCCTGCCTCTGCCCACGAGGCCGCCTGGCACCAAAGGCTTCAAGCACCCTTTCTAAATCAAGCTCAGAGATTTGCCTAGATTAGATAGATTGAGCTCTAGAGGTGGGAATGAGGAAAGGAGGGAGAGGGAGAAGAGAGCCCAAGAGAGTGCTGCTAACACAGAGTTCTGAAGGCCCTGCTGCGATCCTGAGGAGCTGGTCAAACAGCAGTGCAGTGGCTTTCCCACATTGTGGGTGGGGAGCAGGGGGAGAGAACAGCCAGAATCCCGGTTCAAGTCCCAATTCAGCCTGTTGGTAGGTGATGACATCGGGCAAGTCATTTCCTGCCTCTGAGCTGCCAGGTCCCCATCTGTATTTGGAGATGATACTGCCCATGTCTCAGGGCTGAAGTGAGGATGAAGGTCATGATACGTGGAAAGAGCCTGGTGCGAGGCCAGCCTCGAGGAGGTGCTCAACACGTCTTCCCCACATGCCTGGATGGCCATTACCCATGCCCTCAGCACAGAAAGCTTTGTTGGTCTAGGGTAGCTCTGTCTGATACCTATGTCCTAGCATCCGTTGTCCTGGCCACTTGCCATTTGGAAGCTGCCCATTTCCCGTCCACCTGCCCCCTGATTTCTTTTCTTTTTTTCTTTTTCTTTTTTATTTTATTTTATTTTTTTGAGACAGGGTCTGGCTCTGTTGTCCAGGCTGGAGTGCAGTGGCAGTGATAGTGATGTGATCTCAGCTCACTGCAACCTCCACCTCCGGTACTCAAGCAATCCTCCCACCTCAACCTCCTGAGTAGCTGGGACTACAGGCATGCACCACCTTGCTCAGATAATTTTAAAATGTTTTTGTAGAGATGAAGTTTCGCCAGGCTTGTCTCGAACTCCTGGGCTCAAGCAATCTGCCTGCCCCGGCCTCCCCAAGTGCTGCGATTTCAGGCGTGAACCACCCTGGCTGGCAACCTGATTTTGTTTTGAAGGAATTACCTCTTCCTATTTTATGGTCTTACTGGGGTGTAACCTAAGATAACTGCTTCAACTTAAGGTGGTTGAGGGGGCTGGCCATGAGAGCAAGGTACACAATGGAGTGGTGGATATTGGCCATGAGGGCTGTGTGGCAGTGACAGCGTCCTGACCAGGCAGTGCTGGTTACAAGACAGGCACTGTGCATCACGTTTCCTGAACCTTGGCTTCCACTGGCTCTCAAGTCTGGCTCTTTGGTTCCCATGAGTTCTGTCAGTACCCCTTCCGTGAGTCTCGGTAATAATTCCTTTGTAGCTCAAGTTGACTGAAGTTTGGTTTCCATATGTGCCATCAGAACCCTACTTCTTTTACCACCCCCAGCAGACTGTGGGGGCAGATACTCTTTCCTCTGGCTCCCCATCTCCCCTCCCAGGGTTTAGCATGGGCCACAGAGCACACACCCTTTTGCTGACCCCTGGTCCCAGACCTGGAGAAAGGGAGACATGCATTGCCAGAGATCAGGGAGACCCTGGTTTGACTGGTGTGGGAAGAAGCCATCTGGTGTGGAGGCAGGAGTCACAACGGGATGACTTCTGGCGGTGCTGGTCAGCCTCAGCTGAGACTTAGCCACCCTCAACAAACACATGTTCAGTCCTAGCAAGGACCTGGCCTAGAGTGGGCATTCAGTTACTTCTTATTAGTTCCTGTCTTGTAGTTGTGCCACTGTGGGACGAAGATCAGTGAAGAAGTGTCAGGCCCCACCTGCAGGCCAGGCCAGGGCTAGTGGAGCTGTCCAGGAGGGGCGAGGGAAAGCCGGCACTTTGTTCTGTATATCTGTACACATACATGAATAAGTACAGATAGACATGTAGAATTGGTTTCTTTTTTTTCTTTTCTTTTCTTTCTTCTTTTTTTTTTTTTTTTTTTTTTTGAGAAGAAGTCTTGCTGTCACCCAGGCTGGAGTGCAATGGCACAATCTCGGCTCACTGCAACCTCTGCCTCCCAGGTCCAAGCAATTCTCCTGCCTCAGCCTCCTGAGTAGCTGGGATTACAGGCACTTGCCACCACACCTGGCTAATTTTTGTATTTTTAGTAGAGACAGGGTTTCACCATGTTGACCAGGCTGGTTTTGACCTCCTGACCTCAGGTGATCCGCCCGCCTTGGCCTTCCAAAATGTTGAGATTACAGGTGTGAGCCACTGCGCTCAGCCTGGTTTCATTTTTCACAAGAGGGATCCGACTTCACGTGCACCCAATGTTTTACAGCTTTTTAAACTTAATGGTAGCCAGGCGTGGTGGTGCGTGCCTATAGTCCCAGTTACTCAGGAGGCTGAGGCGGGAGGATCACTTGAACCTGGGGGTTCGAATCCAGTCTGAACAACATAATGAAATTCTGTCTCAAAATAAAATAAAATAAAAATAACCTTAACGTATGTGTGGGGCATCTTTCCATTCTGCATGTATTGATCTGTCTTATTCTTTTGACCAGCTGCATTGTATTCCATAGTATGGAGTAGCTTTTAAAACCAGCCCCCTAATGATGGCCATTTAGGTTGTGTACAATTTCCCGTGCATGAGTATAGGATGGTTCGTAGAAGAGGAATGCTGGGTTAAATGGCTGTATTTTATCTAACAACTCGGTTGCTCCAACTAGACTGTAAGTTCCAGGAGTCCAGGGTCAGGGTATTGCCATTTCTACATTTGCAGCACCAGGAGAGAGGGAAGGAAGCAAGAAAGAGAATAAAAAAGCAGTCATGGAAACTTTCTGGCTTGTAGGTGGGAACAAGTTTACTCTTCACCTGGTTTTCCTGGGGAAAAACATCTCAGATTCCAATTCTGGCCTTCTGAGGACCCAAGGCACTGAATCAGGAGCCATCTTTCTGCCCCTCTGGATCACGCCCACACATAGGCACATGGCAGAGGAGTGTGCCGTGCTAACCTGGTGTAGTTGAACTAAGGCCAGAGCCAAATCGAGCCGGGACAGGCAGGATGTTTGGGCAGCACCTCCAGCTTCCCCTCCATGTGGCTTAGGACCTGCATTACCTCCAGCTTTGGGTCATTCCCCTCCCTCCTCATTTGCCCACTGGAGACCAGGGTCTCAGCTCCCCCTCCACCAGGGCTGCATACCTTCAAAAAGCTCGCCCAGGCATGATAGGCCACGGAGTCCCGAGAGCTTGCGGAGTACAGAGCACCTGGCAGGGGGTGGGTGGAGTGGAGGCCAGAAGCTGGGAATTTTTCCTTAATAACAACCTGGCGCCCCAACTCATTGGCAGTTCTGCCTGCCTGCAAGCTGGCCTGCACTGCCTGCCTCCTGCAGGAGCCTTCATCTTCAAAGCTTTTTGGGAAACAGTTAATTAACCCCCACAGCCCTACTGCCTGCCCAGGAGCCTGCCAGTTCCCTCATCTCTGTGGGGAGAGGAAAAGGTGGGGGGCAGTGAAACTGAAGTGTGAAGAAAGGACGTGGAGCTGGAACCCAAGTGACCCCTGGCCCCCAGACAAAGAAGCAGCTTTCCTTTTCAATCCGCCTCCCCGCCCCTCAAAGAGTTGGTGGGATTCCCCTATAGAGGCCAAGGGACTAGGGTCTAAGAAGCTTATCTTCGAGCACAATTTTTGGAGGGGATGTGTCGTATCATCTCTTTGTGCCCCAGTTTCCCCATCTTTAAAACGGATATTAATAGCACCTATTTATCAGAACTGTGGGACCAATCTAATGGGACAGGGGAGGGGCAAATGCTCTGAGAACTGTGTGTACAAGTACAGATGGGAAGAAATCAGGAATATCAGGGACGGAAGGGGGTGCCGAGTGGAAGAAAGGGGCCTGAAGTGGGGCAGTGGGTGGGCAGTCGACCTCCTTGAGCTCTGTAAGCAGGGGCTGCCACCCAGCACTGGGAAGAGGGAGAGAGGAGCTGGCAAAGGGGAGACGGGAGCCATTCTCCCTGCTGCCTGCTTCTCTTGCCTTGTCTTCACCCACTCTTTTTCTCCCCCAAGATTCTCATGAACATGTGAACACACACATACACATTTGTCCTATACATGCAAACACATATGCATGTGCACAAAGGCACCAAATGAGCTGGAGCAGACTGTGTGGGGGGTCTTGTGGCTTCCTAGATGGCTGTGCCACACGAAGACGCTCTTGCCCAGGTGTCCAGGGTCTTAATGAACACAGGGAAGGACAAACGGGAATTGGGTGGTGAGTTGAATGCCAAATGAAATTATCTCCTTCACTAACCTTACTTTTCCTACTCTTTTTTTTTTCTGACCATTCCCAATAATTTGTGTGTCTGTTTTTAGGGACAAGTACCACAATTCTTCTTCTATTCCAGTTGTTCTCCACATACGAGACTGGAAGCTTCCTGAAGGCAGCAAAAGGGTCCTGTTTCTCTGTGTCCGCAGCCTATAGTATGCTGAGAATTAGCATGTACTCTATGTCTTCTCTGTGCTTGGCATCCTGCCGTGGGGCTGGGGGTTTAATCTTCACACCAAAGTGTGAAATCAATGTCATCTTCCACATTTTACAGATAAGGAAACTGAGGCTTAGAGTGGGAAATGACGTGTGCAAGGGCATGCAGGTGAAGCAGAGCCAGGATTCCAACCCAAAGCCAGTGTTCCTCTTCCCCCTCTTACAGCACACTGCCTTTTCTCTGGGAATCTCCAGGGGGTTCCCTAGGCTGGGGGTGGAAGCTGGGTAAAGTCAGTGTCTCTTCTGGGGTTTCAGCAGAAGCTGGCAGCAGCCTGACTTGGAGGACTGCTTGGCCTTTAGACACCTACATCCACTCTGCCCCATCTGTGCAAGGAGCCCAGAGGCAGCAGCCATTTTCCCTGCATACCAGGAGAGGCAGGCGATGGCAGGAGAGGAGGGAGGCCCAGAGAGGGGAAGTTCTGGCCATTGGCAGCAGAGCCCGGAACAGGATAAGAGCTGAGCCAGGCCCCATGGGGGTGTATCGGGTGAGCCGGGCTGGGGCCTGCTGGTGTGCTAACCACCAGTCTCTCCAGCCTCCTTCTCCGGCATGGGCCCTGGGGTCAGGAAGGAGGGCCCAGAGCACCACTGAGAGACTGAGCCCTCCTGAAGCCAAGCCGGGGTCTGGGCCACTGTGCCTGGGCCCTGTGGATGGAGGAGGGGGCAGTCTGGTGCCTGGTAGGAGGGGCAGCCAGGTGAGCACCCCTCAGCCTCAAGGAGGAGGGAGCTGGAAGGCCAGAGGGGGAGGCTTGTTTCTCTGGAAGGGAAACCTTCAAACACTAATTGGTAGTTGCAAGTAATTAAAGTAATTTACTCAGATTATAAAGAAATTTCTTAAGAGTGATTAAGCAACTCCGGCTGTGTATGGTTGTTGGTAATCACTTCCCCAGGGGGATTAGTGCACTTGGCAGGGTGTGAGAGGGATGCTTGCACCGGATGGGTCCTGCTTCCTTGGCATGTGGGGGAGGGTCATGGAGGCTGCAGGGGATGTTGGGGGACTACTGAGACTCCCCAGTGGAGACTGAGATCAGGTCTGAGAATACACCGAGGTCTGCATGTACCAGGCTCCCTCAGAGGCTCAGGTGTACACAGACGGATGCACGTGCAGACATACTCAAGTGTGTGCTCTACGTATATATGCCATTACAGATATCCCTAGACCCAGGCACATGTCGTGGAGACGCTCTCCCAGATGCACAAAGACCCTGATGATCACACTCCTGCAGACACAGTGACTCGTATAAATTACACACATGATATTATACACACCTGGCACCCACACAAATCTGAGTCAACAGTCAACAGGCACAGATACTGGTATAGGCACCTGCATCCACACCCAGCCACACCCGGACACTGGAAAGATTATCTCACATGCTTGCAATCCTGCACACACACAGTTGTAGTTACAGATTTACATAGAGAAACAGACATCCATAGACACAGTGGTACGTGTGGATAGATACATGTATACAATGGCACACACATCCAGACATCTGTTTCCACCCAGGCAAACAGAGCCCCAAGTGCTTGGAGTCAGACACATTTACAGACCTAGGGTCTCCTGCACAATTGCAAATCGACTCAGACACCCAGTCATCCTGCATGCACGCATATGTGCATATACACAGAACCATACCTAGACAAGACTTGAACACAGTGCCTGTCACCAACACCTGTCTGTTCCACAGTGTGCTGAGAGCTGCCTCCTAAGTCCTCTGAGTCCTTAGAAGTGGCTGAGTCAGAGCCTGTGTGTTCCCAGGAGCACTGAGCTGTGGATCCCCCACCTGGCCACTCCTATCGGGGTCAAGCTAAGTGAATTGGAGGTGGGTTGGAAGTGGAAGGGGAAGGGAGCATGGGCCGAGCTGGGGCCTGGCTGAGACGAGCTCTGAGGAGCCCTCTGAGGCAGGAGGATGGAGGTCATGGGACACAGGCTCCAATGCCAGAACAGCACTTTCAAGCTAGGTGACCTTGAAATGTCTCTTCACATTTCTGACACTTAGTTTCCTCACCTGCAAAATAAGAATAATCATGCTGCCTTCTTCCTAGGTAGGATTGCTATGAGGATGGAATAAAATGACCAATGTGGGAGTATTTTACACATAGTAGACCAGCAGCGGATGGGAATTTCCTTCCTTTGCCCCTTGGAGGATGGCCTAAGCCGCCCTTAGCTAGGGGAAAAGCTCTTCTGGCCCCCCCTGTGTAAAGCAGGCCAAAGTTGGTTCTGATGCACCCTCTAAGGCTCATTCTCAGAGGCCCAGGCCACAAACCGTCAGGGTCGGAAACAAAAAGCATGGCTGAAGCCCTTTGAGCCATCAGGAACCATGACCTCTGCTTCTGGCTCAGCCTCTTACTCACTGTAGAAACTTGAGGTCTCCCCTTCTCTGGGGCTCAGTTTCCTTCTTTGTTCCCCAAAAGGGTAGGAACGGGGGAGGGGATGACCTAGATGATCCCTAAGCTCCCTCTCAGCAGGAGCATTCGAGGGTCCATGTAAATGACGCACTTGAGTCTGCTCGAGCTTGAATGGTGTTAATCACGATGCTTATTATTTTGCCCTAAGACAGTCTCTGCTACCCCCCAGACTCTATTGATTGTGAGGAGTGATGGGGGTGGGAGCTGATCATGAGGGCACCTTGCTAGGGCACACAGGAGCCCCAAGCTCAGGCATAAAACAGAGAATGAAGTTAACAAGCGATGTCCACGGACCATGGAAGAAAAGGAGTCTGGGAAAGGCCTATAAGAACGGCTGCCCCAGCCCCATTTCCATTTCAATGAATGCCAAAAGCAACTGGAACTCTACTCTCTTGACCCTTTGAGGCTTCCCTTTGGTTGTTATTCTGGTGACACCCCCCACTCTTTACTTGTTTCTCTGTCCCGAGTAACCGTAAAGCTAAAACACAAAAGGGCTGTGGATTTGTTGCAGAGACAGGAGGGAGGAGAGATGCTGGGAACGATCTCCCTTTCCCCAGTGGACAGGGGAGGGGCAGGTGGGGCAGCTGAGAAGCAGAAAGAGAGCTGAACCCATTGCTTGTGGCTTATGGAAGGAAGCAGAGGCCCCCTCGAGGAAGCAGTGGGCTCTGGAGTGTGCCAGCCACAGGCCCCATGGATTTCTAGCTCCCCCTGCCTCCCTGACATGGGTTCAGATCGCCTCACTATTTTGTCCTTCATTCGGCCATGTAGATTCTAACACTCGTGGAGCACCCAGGTGCATGGCACCATCTCTGGGCACAAGCACATGTGTTTTCTTGTTTCAGCCTCTCAATAGCTCTGTGAGAGTGGGACTAGCCTCCTTGTATCTCAAGGGGCACTATCTTGGCACCGGCAGAGAACCCTGGATGCCCTGGTGGAGCTTTGCCTTGAATGAGAACAAATCCATTTTCAGTAACTGCTGAGCCTAGAGCCCTTACACCTATTCTTTTTGGAGTCAGAAAGGGCTCTAGCATAGACACTGCCCTCAGCCAGCCCTGGTACCCTGGGACATCAGGGGTCAAGGGTGCTTGGGTCATGAGGAACCTCATCCGTGATGGCCTGGCCTGATGCAGCAGGCTTGCTCCTGACAAGTGCCAGTAGGTCAGTGCCACACTCTTCTCCACTTCCCTCTCCACCAGCAGCCATGGCCCAACTTGTCACTGCTCTCCTTGGACACTAAGGCTTCTGGAACAGTGGAAAGAGCACCGACTTAGGAGCGAGACCTAGGCTCAAATCCTGGCCCTGTCATTGCTGTCTGGGTGTGACTTTGGACAAATCACTTCACCTTTCTGAATAAGCCTCAGGTTGGTTCCTAATCAGCGAAACGAGCACAATAATCCCTTTGCTTCAAAGGCTGGCCTTGAGGGGTGAATGAGGTCGATAGATTCAGAAGCACCAGGGGCACGTCCTGATCTATAGTTGGTCTGCAGTCAGAAATGGGGCCATTCACCTCTGGCCATCCACAGTTGCTTAGTGGAGCTCCCAGTTCAGAGTCCCAAATTTCTATCCCAGGGCTTCACAAGGCCCTCTTACTTCCTGCTTCCTGTCCAGGTCTTGCCAAACTCTTGCCCAGTGCCGCTTGTGCTGTGCCTTCTTGCTCCCTGAGCCTCTTGGCGTCATGATGTCCACGCCTTGATTCCAGAGAGAAGAATGTTTTGCCCAGATTGAGTTGGAATGGAAGGTGACCTGATCTTAGAGCTTTCTAGAAAGAATGCTGCACACCCAGATCTAGGGCCTATGGTCCCTGCGTCACTGAGCCCTCTAGGTCAGAAACCTCAGTCTCTCCAACTGGAGTTTTCATCTGCTCCTTCTTATCCTGCTGTCAGGGAGAGGGGGAACAGCTGGCTCCCATCCTCAGAATAATAAGCCCGCCGTGGAAATCGTTTTCCAAAATCATTAGGCCACAAAGATTCTATTCAGCGGCAATGTTTGCATTGGCTCCGCCCTCATTTCCCAGAGACTGGAAGACATTCACTCATAGAGACGGTGGCACAGAGATACACCCAAGAAATCTCGGTTCAGAGGTCTGTACAGGTTTTCCTAGAGGAGGACAGAGCCAGGAAGACAGTCTCTGAAGGTCCAGGAAGGCCCCTCAGCCCAGAGACCTAGAGCTTAGGAAGGATTTGGAATCTTCACCCTTGTTGGAAGGACCCTTAACAGCTGCCCAGCCACAGAAGCAAGAACTAGTTTGGCCTGAAACTTTCCAGGTGGCCACCCTTGCGAGAAGAGTGGACAGAATGGATGAAGGGGTACTTCCAGGTCTTGGGGGCCTTGCAGTCTAGTTGAAGAGACTGCACACACCCAGACACACACATAGATTTGCACGCCAAGTCAAATAATACAAGGGACTTAACAACAATGCAGGAGATGTCTCCAGACAGCACATTCTCTGTGCCACATGGAGGGGCTTGTTAGAAGACTACAGAGCAGGGAGAAGCCACACAGTGTCCTCTTCTTGGTCAATCCTGCCACATCTGCCCAAGGCAGTGGGGAAGGGCCATTTTCTTCTCTCCTGGCCACAAAGAGATGATCATCACCCACTGGCATTTTGGGAGATCTCCTTATGGACCAGAGCCTAACCTGGAGGTTTCCCAGTGAAATGGGTCAAGTGGTAGCAAGATGAGCCTCTTGGTCACCTAGTCTCCCTCTCTGGGGTGTTCTGGTGCACCACATGGATAACGTGTTAGGGAAGACCAGTCTCTCGGTGAGATTCAGAGGGAGGAAAAGGACCTACTGCTAGTTGTGGAATGCCCACCATGTACTGGGAATTGCGACAGGCCCAGTGTAGAAGTATGTCATACAATCCTCTGCAAAGTATGAATTTTTAGCCCATTTTCCAGATGAGAAAACTAGGTGTAGGGAAGCGCAAAGACTTTCACAAGAGCACAAACTTGGTAAGTGACTGCTTTCATTGTCACCACTGCTGCTTCCATCACCATTATCACCAGCTTAACACAATCCATCATCGTCACCATCAGCAGCAACTTTAACTATTTGTCCTATTACTGTTATCAACAACAACTACCAATATTTCCAGTCATAATTTCCACTCACTGTTGTTATCTATTTCCTCCACCACCTTCTCTGGAATATATTTACTTACTTAAAGGCCAAATTGCCATTGGTCTCTGGAGACAACAGCGGGAGGCCAATCCCGGCCTTCTGGTTAAAGGCTGATAAACTAACATAGACACAGGCATTTGGGAGCCACCAAAACCAGTGTGCATACCTGTGGAGCTACTGCCTATTTGTGACCATCTGTTCAGGTCAAAGGCCAGAACCCTGCCAAAGTCAAGGTCATATTGGGCCTTAAATGGGTCACATGCTGTTACCCTGGTTGATGTGAGTACTGCATCCACCACACCTCTGTCTCCAACTGTCCCCTACTAGGGCTGGAGGCCCTGCTGAAGGCCAGGGAAGGAACTGATAAAGAAGGGGCACTCTTAAAGGGCACTTGGGGGTGGTGGGCATGGCTGAGAGGAACCAGCTGCTAGAAGTGTAGCTCAGGCCTGGCGGTTGGCGGCCCCTAAAGCCTTGAAGTTTGCTTGCTCCCACGGCTCTCATGAAGACCTGTGCCTGCATGTCCATGGTGAGGAGGTGACTCATCCCGGGCTCCAGGGCAAGGTGTGAGAGGCGGCCTAGGACATGCCTTCCAAAGTCTCTAATAGGGTGTGTGAGTATGTGAATGTGTTTGAGTGTGTGTGTGTGTGTGTGAGTGTGTGTGTGTGTGTTAGGGGTAGGGAGATATGTGCCTCTTTCTTTCTGAGCAAATCTGGGGTACCGGTGGTAGGACAGTGCCAGTTGCAGGCTGGGGAGAGTAGGGAGCTCTCTAGCTGAGGAAAAACCTTGCAAGCCCAAGGCACTTTTGTAGTTTTCACTGCTCAGATGGCAGCACCACCCTCTCTGCTCCTTGACCTGCACCCCATCAATTCATTTATGTTGGAAAGAAGAGGGAACTGGTCATAAGAGAGAATGACCTCAGGGATACTCATAGCCCTCCAGTGCCAATGAGCCCCTTTCCTCCTTCTCCTGGACACCGGTTCTAGCTCAGGACAGGGCTGACCATTAAAATCACCCTCTGTATACATGCTGGTAGGATGTCTGGAATTGGCTCAAAAATAATCCTTGGATGAGGAGTAGGTTGGGGCGGGGATAGAACAACACTGGCCATGAGTTGGCAATTGTTGAAACTGGGTGATGGGTACATACATGGGGGTGAAACTGTTCTGTCTACTTTTACATATATCTGAAATTTTCCATAATAAAAAGTGAAAGCAAAACAGAACAAAACCAAGCAAAACCCCACAAACACCATCTATGTATTGAGCTGAAATCATACTTTCCAGTGGTTTTCACCCACAGAGCCCAGATATGCCTTCTCAGACCATACAGACCACCCTTATTTTCTCTGCCCCATGTGGGTCTTCAGCTATTTGGACAAAAGTACAGTCTTTGGAACTAAGCAGATCTGGGTTGTGTGCTGCTGGCTCTGGGACTTTCTAGATGTGTGACCTTGTGCAAGTTACTCCATACCTCCTGAGTCCAGTGAGAGTGAGAACGCCTCCCCTTAGGGCCGCTGTTGGGGGTTTCATGTTGGTAAAGCCTTCTCCCATGGTGACTAACACAGACTAAGCGCTCACTGTGAGTAGTCTCTGCGGAACACTGCTATTTTAGGCCAAGGCTCATGAGTACTCTTGGATAGGGGAAATGGCCGCTGTTTCTCCTACCACTTCTCACATGTGGCAGTTCCCCAGCCTGGGTGACCTTCCCTGGCTGTTTATCAATGTGCCTTGGCAAATGTGGGCCTACAATCAGGCCTCATATTCCAGATGGTCTGGACAGGCAGGAGTACAGTAGAGCTATTACCTCTCCATATCTGAAAACTGTATTTCTATTCATACAGACTGAGAGTTCATTAGCTTTTTTAGCCACCACGTCACACTATTGGCGTTTGTGAAGCTTGTGGTCAACTCAAAGCCCTCGGTCTTTTTCACACATGCGGCTGTTAAACTCTGTCTCCCTAGCCTGTATTTGTGCAGTTGGACTTTGAATCTCAAAGCAGGACGTTACATCTACCCCTGTTCAATTTTATCTGGCTGGTTTTGGCCCCTGCTTCCAGCCTGTCAAGAATTAAAAAAACATTTTTTTTTTTTCCCAATCAACATATTAGCTGTTTCGTGCAGCTCTTGGTCTTCAGAGATCTGGTGGTGACCAGGCCTTCTGTGTCCTCCTCCAGATCACTGATAACCTTGGTGTGCAGGATGGGATCAAGGCCCAGGGCCCTGTGGCAGCTGCTAAATAACTCCTTCCAGGTTGACATCAGTCAAGACACTTTAAGTTCAACTATTCAGCTACTAACTCACCTTGCCTGACCTTCTCCAGCCCACAGTTCTCTATCTCATTCACCAGGACAGCGTAGGGGTCCCTGTCAGAAGCTTTGCTGAACTCGAGACAAACATAGTCACAATATCAAATGAGGCCTAGCTGGCCCGGACATGTTTGTAGTGAACGCACTGCTTCCTTATGTTCCCAGCTTCATTCAGAGGTTTCCTGACAACCAGCAACTTAGTACTTCTTTTGAGAATTTTGTTAAAGTTCTAGACTGAGCAAAGTGGCTTGATATTGCCAAAGTCTACCTTTCCCTATTTTGGAGAATTGTTGCTGTACTTGTAAACCTCCCAGTCTCCACGTGTTCTTAGAAGGATAATGATAGTTCTAACCTTGTATCTGCAATTGCTCTTGGTATCTGGACTTGGAGACAAAGTCATTTACAATAACAAGTACATTCAACATCATTGGGCTGGAAACGGTGGTGAACCAGGGCTGAGCAAGATGTGATTCCTCTACTCAGCAAGCTGCCCATCTGTCTAGAAGGAGAGGTAAGTCATGCCAACAAATAGTTCTAATAAGAGATAGAAGGTGGCAAGTGCCGGAAAAGAGGGACAGATACAGTGTTAAGAGGTTTGGAGGAGAAAGAGCTGAGAGGCAGCTGGGAGGTGATAAGGGAAGGCTTTGTGGAGGAGGTTAACAGTTGAGCTGGGCCTTAAGGCATGAGCAAGATTTGGATATGTGGCAATGGGGTGAACGATTTTCTAGTTGGGTGGAAGAGCCCAAGTGAAAGCATGGAGGTGTGGGATTTTGCTTGAGGTCTGTAGCATGAAAAATGAGGAGTAATCATAATAGCTGCTATTTATTAAATATTTACTATGTGCCAGAAATTGCATCAAGCAATTTACACACATTATGATGGAATCACCATCCCCCCTGTGAAGTAGGTACCATGATCATTTTCATTTTACACATGGGGAAACTGAGGCTCAGCAACGTTAATTGACTTGCCCAGGGTCACATGACTAGGATGTGGCAGTCAGGCCTTTGAGCCAGGGCTGTCTGACTGTAAGACACATATTCTTAACTAATAAGTCATTCGAGTCTCTGTTTCTCAGTTCTTTTTGAGCTTCAATGCCCTCTTGTTGGTGTTTGCTTTTCCTTCTCAATATACAGCTGTTTCAGGGATAGAGAAGCCAGAAGGTAGAAGAACTAGGTTGTGGACTTCCTGTCAGTCTTCTTGCTGCCTGACGCTGTTTGCTGTCCTCATTGCTTCTGACTTTAGTCCTTCTGACTTTACCCCGTTCTCCCATGGCTTGGTTCTCTGCCCTACTTTGCAGCCTTGGTGTATAACCTTGCCATTTCTGAGTTCCTTTGGAAAATCCTTTTGTTGTGCTTCTTACTTCCAATAACTGCCCCCATTTTGTCTAGACTATAGGCAGTTCTACCATTCAAGTCCAATGTCTAGGTTCTCCTATGCCTCCTGAGCTTTTGAACCATCTTCTTTTAGAGTGTGTTGGGCTATGAAATCATCTTCTCTCATCCTCCACTTCTGATCTTTTCCCTGGCTTCTCTGAACTCTGAGTTCCAGGTGCCCAGGGTCCATGCCCTCTTGGTGAGAAACAGCCCTGAGCAGACCTTCTCACTCCTCTTAGGGTGCCCAGCACCTCTCTCTCCCCAGCTAGGTCCTTTTTGTGGGCCAGAATTGGGCCAGAAAAGCCACTGGCTTCTCCTACCCTCTGCCGTCTGAGAGGCCGATGGTCACCAAGGGCCACCAAGGAGGGGCAGCCGTTCCCCTTCCAGCACCAGAGGCCTGACACCCACAGCAACCTGTGTATATGGTATGAGGATATGGGAGGGCATGCATGTGTGTCTGTGTATGCAGGAGGGAGGGGATGAACTGGAATTTTGAGAATGGGTGGGAGGGGGCTGCAAAGGAAGGTGCGTGTGCATGTGTGCATGTATGTGCACATGTGTGTGAGTGAATGTGTGAGTTCATGTGCAGGGGTGTCTGCACCTTTCACAGGATGATTCCCTCTCCCCTCTGTCAGATCCCTTTCCTTCTGTCACAGGCTTCACCCCATCAGGCCCCAGTATTAGCATCTTGGTTCTATGTTCCTTCAGGGGCCAGCATTTTGAGATCTCTATGACTTTTGCCAGTGCTCCATGTTTGTCTCAGAGGAGCAGGAAGCCCTCACCAAGAGGCCTCCTCTGGCCTAATGAACCACAGCACCCCAGTCCAATCCTCTGCCACCATGGCTGGTCCCATCCCCTCTCTTTCAAAATGAGGCAGGACAGCATGATGCAAACAGCCCTCTCTCTCTTTGGAGGCAGAACTGAGGCTGTGGCCTGTAGCCCCCAGAGCAGTCTTTTTCAAACTGCGTGTTGCAACTCATTAGCAAGTCATACAATCAATTCTGTGAGTCTAGATCAGGATTTTAAAAAATGGAATAGAGTACATCCCACACAGGCCAGGTGCAGTGGCTCATCACTGTAATCGCAGGGCTTTCGGAGGCTGAGGTGTGAAGATCACTTAACGCTAGGAGTTTGAGACCAGCCTGGACAACACAGCAAGACCCTGTCTCTACAAAAATTTTTTAAAAACTTAGCCAAGTGTGATGGTGCACACCTGTAGTCCTAGCTACTCAGGAGGCTGAGGCAGGAGAATTGCTTGAGCCCAAAAGTTCAAGCCATGATCACGCCACTGCACTCTAGCCTGGGCAACAGAGTGAGACTCTATCTCTAAAAAATAAAAAAAAAAAAATGAGTACATCCCATGCAGTAACGATAAGTAGTTTCATGAAGCTTTTGTTTCCATTTTATATACACTTATATATTTTTACATAAATGTGTACTGGGTCTTGATGTAAAAAATGATTTTATACACACACATAAATATTGTTATTGTTGGTTTTGTAACCATGAGTTGCAATGAAAAATCAACAACGGGCCGGGTGCGGTGTCTCACGCCTGTAATCCCAGCACTTTGGGAGGTGGAGGCGGGCAGATCATGAGGTCAGGAGATCGAGACCATCCTGGCTAGCATGGTGAAACCCTGTCTCTACTAAAAAAAAAAAAAATACAAAAAATTAGCCGGGAGTAGTGGTGGGCACCTGTAGTCCCAGCTACTTGGGAGGCTGAGGCAGGAGAATGGCGTGAACCCGGGAGGCGGAGCTTACAGTGAGATTGCACCACTGCACTCCAGCCTGGGCGACAAAGCAAGACTCCGTCTCAAAGAAAAAAAAAAAAAGAAGAAGAAGAAGAAGAAGAAAAAGAAAAATCAACCACAGCAACTCAAAGCACTGGTCCATAGTCTAGCTACGCCCCTTCTACTCTCTTGTCCTCATTTTTCTCATGTGGAAAATAGAGATTGTAATCCCTTCCTCCCTCCCTCATTCATAGGGGCTAGGTCTCCATGGCATGCCTCTGGAAGCACTTTGAAGACTGACACATGCTGCACACACAGGAGTTATCATTCTCACTATGCCTGCCCCACATCCTTTTGTTTCTTCCCCAGGGCCTCACTGCCACTTGGCATCCATTGTGGACTCTGCCAGGGTGCCTCCAGTGTGCAGATCATGGGCTTCAAATGGGAAGGCCTAGCACGCCTGCTCTGAAGGAGCTTCCCAGATCCTCCCACCCCTCTTCCAGGCAGGAAGTCAAAGAGGAGCAGCCAGGGGCTCATCTTACCTGCTGGAAGAGCAGAAACTGGGTCACCTCCCTCTTGCTAGTGGACTTGGCCAGGCTTTCATTTCGCCAGAAAGTGGAGCTTTAGAGGACACCCAGAGGATAACTTCCCAAGGGGCTAGGTTTGCAATATCAAAGTGAACAGGAAGGGAGGGAGTGGCAGGGTCCCCATCACACTGCCCCCCAGGAGGCGGCCAAGCCCATGGGCAGACACACACACACCCGAGTCTGATGCCCCATCTTTTATTACTTTCTAGCTGAGGGAGCGTAAGTCTCATCATTTTAAGCCTCAGTCTCCTTGTCTGTGAAATGGACGTTATGAGCTCTACCCTGCAGAGCTGAGGCGAGGCACCAGTGAGCTAGGTGGAAAGCCACTACACAAGAATTATACTCGGCCTTTCTGGTCTCCTCTGAGCTCCTGTCCAGGCCCTTCCATTTTACCCCAGCAGAGAGTGCAGAAGAGATGCCTGCATGCATATGTGCACGTGTGTGGCTGTGTGTGTGAGCTTTGTGTAAACGTGGATTGTTGGTGGGGTGGAACAATATTTCCAACCCCTCAAGAAAAATGGCTTCTGTCTCCTTTCCTCTGCCTTCTATAAGCAACATTTCATCTCAAACCCAGGAACATTGTTTCCCTCTTTGCTTAAAGCAGGACCAGCACCCCAGGCCCTCTCACCAGGACATTGGGCAGAGCATAGAAAAGTATGTGAGTGTGAGGCTGAGGCTCTGGCCCCTGCCCCTCCGTGGGTGGCATCTCTGTGTGGCCTCTTCTCTGAGCTGATGCAAGGGAGCTAAGCCCTGCTCCGGCAAGCCAGGTCTCCCGGCACCTGGGGCCCCTGGGAGGCAGGAGGGGACAGGCTTAGGAAGGTAGGCTCCTGCTCCCAGCCCTGGGCTGCCAAGCAACCCTGAGGCAGTACGTGTGGATGGACAATCAGGCCCAGACCTGGGAATATGCAGCATGTGCTCATAGAGTCAGTCCTATTAGAGATGGAAGAGACCCAAGTTGGCACTAAGCCCCTCTCCAGGGAGCGGGGCAGAAAATGGGAAGTGGCCTGCCCACTCCATGGGAGGGCCTAGGGTGGGAGGTCAGCACCCTTGCAGGATGGGGCTCCCACTGAGGTATTCTGTAGCTCATCAGGGCGGTCCTCCAGGGCCCTGCTCCCTGACTCAGCCTACCTCTCCCAGCGCAGCTCCCAAGGTGGGTGTCCCTGCACTGACTGGTCAAGGCAATCTACTTCCCACCTCCCTTCCCCTTCCAGCTCCTGCTGCCTTCCTCCTCCTCCTCCTCCTTGAAGCCTACTTGGCTGTTTACACCTCAGAGATATTTGTAGATTACTATCTCGGGAGGCCTGACTCATCCCTGAGCCAAGCCCTGTCTGTTGGATCCTTTCATCTTCCTCTCGCAGCCAATGCCTCTTCTGCCTAAATCATTTTCTCTCTCCCTCTAAATGCCCTCCAGCGAGTCTGGCTCCTGCTCCTCTACTTTGACTGTACTTCACTGGAGAATTCTTCAGTGGAACCCACATGCCACTGCCTCCCAGAGCAGGACTGAGGGCAAAGTGGCAAAGGCCACCTGAGGCTTGCTCAAGGGCTTGGGTCAGCAGCTCACTCGCTGCCCCAGAGTTTAAAGTGGTTTTGCTTTCCTGGATCTTGGTTTACCCTTCTGGCAAAGGGACAGCAGTAATCTCAGCCTCACCAATGTCACAGGCCTGTGGTGAGAAGCAAAATTAGATTATGTGTGTAAACAGCAAGCCCTACTTGAGTGAGACTGGTGCTGCTTTGACCCGCCAAGGCAGTCGCTGTCCTTTGATAACTCCCTGCAGGCCTGTGCACAGGCCCTAGGCCCAGCCTGCTCACACCTTCTGCCTCTCCTTCTCTGTCTCTGTCTCTCTCTGTCTCTTTTATGATCATTTTTTCCCATAATCCCTGCTGCCCCCCAACCACCCCATCATGTCTCGGTAGCAAATGCTCTTTCCCACCAGCTACACTGCCCACTTGGGCTGGTATTGCCTCCATACCGCCCCTGGCAGGGAAAGGAGCAGGCAAGCCCAGCGCTGCAGACCATGAGACCCGGAAGACAGTCTGACTCTACCCTCAGTCATCCCCAGAGATGAGAAGGGCCTGGGCACAGGGACTAGCCCCAGGCTTTTCTCCAAGTGCCTTGTCCAGAGATGGAATATGAATGGCTTGGTGGCAGTGAGCGAAGTGGATTTGCTTACGTAGACTTTTCATGTTCTTTATACAGAACAGACTAGTCCCTGACAATTTTTCTCTTCAAATGTTGTCCTGCTCCCCTGAGAGCTGTGCCTTGAGGTGGTCTGGACTCACTCCCTATGCATGGGCCTCAACCTCCCCATCTGTGCAGTGAGTGAGGCTGGACTGTGTGGCTCCCAGGGTTCCTTCAGCTCAGACTGTCCATGTCACCCCATCAGATGCCATCTTCTCAGCCATGTCTCCCAAGAGGCCCTGGGGGTTTCTGTCCTGGGGGTCAGCTTTGGGTGACATCATTGTGATGCATTGGACCTCACCAGCCCTGCTTCCCAGGAGGTTTTCAACTGGGTCTCTTACTAAGAAAGCCCAAAGACCAGGATCCTAGAGAGAGCTGTCAGGCAGAGGCCAGCGTGGACTTAGAGAGCATGGTCTAAGAGAAGCCAAAGGGCAAGCCCTCTCCCAGGGGGAAACGATGGCAGAAAGTGCTGGATTCAAATCCAGTAGCTCTGCCACAGACTCACTCTGTGACCTTGGACAAGTCACTTCCCTCTCTGAGACTAAGTGTCCTCATCTGAAAAATGGGGATAAAAGAGTCTTTCCATCACATGGTAAAAAGGGTTGCTGAGCAGAGGTGCTACAAAAGGTTGCTTCCTTCCTTCCCAAATCTTTCCCAGGATCCTGTGTGCAGGGGCTGGTGCCTTTCTCCTTCCCCTCTTTGCTCCTTCTCTGCTGGGAAAAGCAGCCGTGGGCCTGGCCTTGCTCAGAAGCATGGCTGGCCAGCCCACTACAGGGCCAGGCTTCACACTTGGTGCTTCTGCTGCTGCTGAAAGCCTCTTGGGAGCCACTCAGGGGAGGGAAAGGGAGATATCGCAGAGGAGGGCAGTGGGGCAGAGAGGAAGAGAGACAGAAAGAGAAACAGAGAGAGAGAGAGAGAGAGAAGACATAGAGAAGATAGAGAAAGACATGCTCAGAGACACAGAGAGATGGACCCATCTAGAGAAGAAGACAGGTTTGGAGAAAGGCAAACAGAGAGAGAGAAAGGGACAGGTAGAGAAGTAAAGCCAGAGACACACACAGAGGGAGAAGGAGCCAGGGAGAGGGCCAGAGAGACAGAGAGTGGGTTCAAAGATGAAAAAGAGAGACAAAGGCAGGCAGAAAGGCCAGAAAGAGAAACAGAAGCAGGCAGAAAGACAGGCTGACACAAAAGAGAGAAAGAAACCAAGAAACATGGAGACAGAAAGAAAGGCTTATGGAGACATAGAATGGGAAGGACGGAAGGGAGGAAGGAGGGAAGAAAGGAAGGGAGGGAAAAGGGTGAGGGGAGGGGAGGGAGTTGTTAGTTCAGGGCCAAGCCTGAGCACAACTGGCTGACACAGCACATTCTCCTACACTCTCCCCTCTCCCTCCTGCTGCTGCCTCCAGCTGCCCCCTCCCCGTTTCCTTATCACTGGGTCCTTGGCGGGGAAAGGGGCCCTGTGGCCTGCTTGTTCCGCACATTCTTCTAAGCCAAGGTTAGCTGGTGTTCCTAGCCCCTCCCCCGCCCTCCTCCACCTACTCAGCAGCTCTAGCACTCAGGTAGGGAGGAAGCAGGTGACCACCCCAGGGAGAAAGGGCAACATTCCAACTCCTCAGCGGCCTGAAGAGTAGGAGGAGGGGGCAGGAGAGGTGGTTGGCCTACTTCTTTCACTTGCAAGCTCCTGCTGATGCTGTTATCTCCTGGAGGGCTTGCCAGGGTCCCAGGGGCCTGGGGTTCTGGGCCGAGCCTCAGGCTTTAGCTTGGAATCTCAGCTCCACCTCTGATGCTGCTGCAGCAGTAGCTGGCCGGCTGGCCAGAAGTTCAAGGTGGTCAGCTCTTACTTCCTAAATGGAAGCAGATTCCATTTCCCCCAAACCAGCCTCCGTCGGAGATCTCTAGGCCTGGCCTTTGAGGATCTTCAGACAGGATTCCAGAAGGAAGGGAAACTGGATGGGGATTGATTCCTGGGGATCTTAGTTTCAGCCCTGACAGGAGGGGAGAAGGCGTCAGGAGTGTCTCAGGTGTCTGCTTCAGGTCTTGCTTCTTGGGGCTTTAGGAATAAGGGCAACTGAGCAACTATAAGGTCAAGGAGAAGACTGCATAAAGATAGAGAAGACGAAAGTCCAAATTTGTTTCCTTCCCTCCTTCTTCCTCTCAGCACACAGTTCTGAGTATAGGTCACTCTGGATTCCCCCACTTCCCCTGTCACTGAGGGGTGTTCCCTGGCAGGGAGGAGACAGGGACTCATGCCCTAGAAGGATCAGTTGAATAATCTGGAGTTGTTGATCCTGGAAAAGAGAAAGCTGTGAGTAAGTGTGGGAGGTGTGGTCTTCATCCTCAGAAGTCTGAAAGGCTGTCATAGGGCAGAACACTGACAAAAAAATCTTAGAGCTCAATAAAAATCATCAGATGTAATCTGGAGGGGAAGGGACCATCCAAAGATGAGCCAGGGAGGCTGGCTCTCAAATGTACTGCTCTTTCCACCCCATCCCCCTGGCCAAGTACCCTCCCCATCTATGAAAAGTATAGAAAGCAGAACAGGCACAAGGGGGAAGGTTCCAGGGAGGTGACTCCAGACTTTTAATAGGGAACCACTTTGTGACAACTAGAGTGGTCCAAGAAGGGAAAGGTACTGAGTCCCCCCAACCCCACCCCAAAGCTAGGGGTATGCAAGAAGTCCTCTGGCAGGGCATTAGGTGGGAGTGGAATGGGATGGCGTTCAGGGTTCCTGCCAGCCTGGGAAATGGACACAGAATGACCATGGTCCACTAGGCTACAAAAGAGCTATGTGCCATGGGCAACTTCCTCCCTTCTCTGGGCTTCCATTTCCTCATTGCCCTATGGTTGGCTTTCCTCCCTGAGGCCTGGGTTCGGATCTCACCAGGGTCTACTTGCAACAGAAATGATCAGAACCTAGAATCTCACATAAGCAGCTGGCTCCTCTCCCTCTGCTGCCTGATCTTCCGTGGGCTCATATGCTTTTCTCTGGGTCAGTGTCTGAGGATTTCGTTTAAAGAGGCAGAAGGCAAGGTAGACAGAGTCAGCCCATGGTGGGGCTGTAGGTGTGACCAGAGGTGCCAGGTGTGACAAATTAAGTCCGCAAGTTGGCCTGCCTAGAGAGGTGATGAGCAACCTGTCCCTGGCACTCTTCAAGAAAATGCTGGTTGACCACTTGGGAGAGCACTGTTGAGGGAGTCCTGGTGGCCTGAGAATCTGCAATCAAAAGGTTTGAGGATCTTTCTAGACCATGCCAAGCTGGTGTCTCCTGGGACAAAGCCAACTGGAAAAATACCCACTGGGCCTGGGCTGGACCCTTCATCTCAGGGCTGGCAGCTCCAGGAGGCCCCCACCCCAATTCACCTGCTGAGGCTGACTTAAGTCCCAAGCTCAGCCCACCTTATGTCTCCCCAGGTGCGGACAGGGTGGAACTTGTGTGTGTGTGTGTGTGTGTGTGTGTGAAGACCTGAAATGAAGACCACATGGCAGGGTGAACCCCACCCATGCAAGTGGGGCCTGGCTGAGTCCAGAGGAGCCTCTCTCGCCTTTGTGGGGAAGGAAGGGGTCAGGCAGCCACTGATTGGGGCTGTGCAGGCCTTTCTCTAGCATAGGCTTTTCTCTCCTTCTTCTTCTGCGCCCTGGCCTGGTGGCCCAGGCCCTTTCTGCCTAGTTGGACTGATCTTTTCTTATCTCCGCCCTCATCAGCATTCCTCATTCTGGCTTCCCCAACCTGAGCTGGGACACATACCTGAAGGGCAGATCGAAGGCCCACAGCTGCTCTTGTCAGCTCCCATTAGACCTCGGCTGAGAAGGGGAGCCCATCCTGGCAGGCTGCCCTGGCCCCTTCACCTTGCCTTCCCCATCCTGGCTTTCAGAGGTGAGCTCACCCCAGTGTGGCACCTCCAGATGTGGAGAGGGCCCTGCCCCTGCCAACCTCCTCCCCCTGCCTCTGGCTTTTGAGGAGAAGAGAATGCTTTAGATGCCTGAGTACGAACCAGTCCTGGAGGCCGGATCTGGGCAGACAGAGCTAAACAGCTGTCTGGACAGCGGAAACCCTGGTGCCTAGGGAAGGCCAGTCCCTGTTCCAGCAACCCTGCTAGAGGTTTGCCAGAGAAGCTGAGATGAGGGCTGAGAAGCCAGATCTATGATGTGAGGGCAGTGCTCTCAGTGTCTTGAGGAGTCCTGGGCTTTCTTCCCAGTCCTGTCATGTAAAGGGAGCCTTTGAGGCCCTTGGGATCCAGCCCTCGTCTACATCTCCACCCTCTCTGATCTTCCTAACACACATCACATATTTCCCCACCTCCATGCTCTTGTACATGTCTCCCCACTGGCTTAGAATGCTTTTCTCCACCTGACGGAATCCTGCTGCACAGGAAAAAGCAGGATAGCAAGCTACATGTTTAGTAGAGTTCCCTTTTTTTTGTAGAAAATGTACCTAATAATGACTTAGACTTGTTGGGCACTTACTATGTTCCAGGTATTATATTTTTTGTCTTTAGATTCACCAAGTACTATTCTAAGTGTTTTATACCTTATTTAATCTTCATAACAATAGATAAGCATTAAACAATGGACATAACATTTATTCTTCTATGAATTCGGTATCATTATCATCATCACCATTTTACAGATGAAGAAACAGAGGCCCAGAGAGGTACAGCCTCCTGCTCCGTGACACACAGCTTGTAAGTGGCAGAGCTGGAGCACACACTGGGGTGGCCTTGCCCCAGAGTCCATGCTCTGAACCATCACACTTTGCTGCCTCTCATTTCTAGGGCAACAGCAAGAGGAAAGGCCTGGAAGCATCTGTGCCTAACTTTACCTAATGGGGCAAGTTGGGGATTCTTTTTAGAACATAGTGTGTTTGAAATGGTCTACAATATGTATGGAATTGGATGCAGAGGATGTGGTAGTAAGCATGTGAACTCTGGGATCAGGGAAATCTGGGACCAAGTTCCAACTTCGCTACTCACCACACGAATGACCAGGGGCACCTCCTCTTGGTCATTGGTAAACCAGGGATGATGAGAATCCCTATTTTTGGGATTG
Source organism: Mandrillus leucophaeus (assembly GCF_000951045.1). Classification (NCBI taxonomy): domain Eukaryota; kingdom Metazoa; phylum Chordata; class Mammalia; order Primates; family Cercopithecidae; genus Mandrillus; species Mandrillus leucophaeus. Next base: position 858,226 of record NW_012108663.1, read on the forward strand.
ATATCTGGATTAACTGAGATATTGAATGAGCAGCACTTAGCTTTAATTGACCAAAAAGCCTTGATTTTTATAATCAAAGACAAAGACTAGAAGAGCCCTCCACATCCAACAAGGCACTGGTCAAAAGTTACCTCTTCTGGGAAAGCTTCTCACTCTCTCCTCCTCACTTTGTTTGCCTCCAAAAAGCAAACAACTTGCCCTGTCTACCCTTAGTATGCCAGCTGGAGTTTCCAGTGTCTCAGGAGCAGGGGACACGATACTCTGTCTTTTAATCATTGCTTGCTTCCCTAGGACATAGTTTAGTGCCAGGCAGAGAGGGGTCTCAATAAGCTAATTCATCGAACATTTGGTGAGCACCTGCTCTTGTTTGCTGTACACTGGGGATGGATATATAGAGAAGATGCTGCCCTGCTCTTGGTGAGCACATAGTCTGGAGTGGGGGTGGGAGTGGGATGGGATAAGGGTGGAGGTGGGAGATAGTCTTGAAATTGTGGATCATAATAGAATACGTTGACAGAGGAAAATAAGATAACACATTTGCTCAGTCATTAACAAATATTTATTGAGTGCTTAGTGTGTACCAGGCACTATTCCTAGAGGTTTATCTCTGATCATTAACATACTGACAGTTCAGCCTGGAAGAGTAAGGAAAAGCTTCCTAGAGGAAATGGAATTTGGCCTGGTGAAGCTGTGGGAGAAGGGTGTGCCAACAATGACATAGCTAGAGTCAATTGTGCTAAGGAAATGTCTGCCCCCTTTGTCCTCTCATGCTGGCTAAGGACACCACCACTAGAATCTCAGAAGCACCCCCATAGACTGGTGCTCAAAGACAGATGTCCCCTTTGGCCCTCCTCTCACTATGCCCCTGTGTTCCAGGAAGTGGAAGTAACACATGCAGGACCAGGGGTGAGGGGCGCCTGGTGCATTTATAGAACTGTGAGTCATTCAGCCAATCCGATCTGGAGTGGGGCAGTCAGGGATGAAGGCCAAGGAGAGGAGAGTAGGGAGAGGGTAGGCTGGAGAGGTAAATAGCGGCCAGGCTCTGTCTTTTGGCTACGGAGTATAGACTTGATCTTGTGGGCCAAGGAGAGTCCCAGAAGGTTTCTGAGTGAGGTCATCAGATGTGTGCTTCAGAAAGTTCACTGAGTGTGTGAAGAAGATGAGCTCAGTATGGGTCCTGTTGAATTTGAGGGGCCTGGAGGTCATTCAAGCTGGGATGGGGCTGAATCAGCTCGGGGGAGAGGACTGGGTGGGAGACCTGGGGTGGAGATTCTCAGCACACAAATAGGAACTGAAGCTGACAGAAGATGAGCTCACGCAGGGAGGCTGGGTAGCACAGAAAAAGAGGAGGAAGGACTGAGCCCCGGGGCCTTCCAGCATTCAAGGAATAGGAGAGGAAGAGGAGCTGGCAAAGGAAACAGAGACAGTAGCCTGGAACCCATGTTCCCAGTCCCAGAGTGGAGCACTCCCCTAGCAGCTTTTGTTTGACTAATGAGCCCATTGCTCTGAGAGCCAGAGAGTTAGTAGCTAAACCCAGAAAATGTTGAGTGGTCAGTGAATATTTGTTAAGTGAACTTGGGACAGGAGTGATCAACATCAGGTATCAAAATGAACCCTTTGCCAGTGAAGATTTAAAGGCAAAAAATCAAGCAGAATCTTTATGAATGAAACACTGGTCATAATGTAGATTTCTGAGCCCTGGCCCCAGAGATGTGGATTCTATAGGTCTGGGTGGGGCTGGGAAGTCCTTATTTCTAGTGATTCAGAAGCAGGGGTCTGTGGTCATTACTCTGAGAAATGTTGTCATCTTAGAGGCAGAAAGTGAAAGGCAGAGGGTAGGGAGGATGTTCTGGTGGCCTGCACCCAGGACAGAGAGAAGGGCTGGATAACAGCAGCATTCCCCAACTCAAAACACACACACACACACACACACACAGACACAGACACACGTTCACACACACACACACGTTCACACTCTCTCTCACTCTCTCTCTCTCTCACAACCCCCTAGACCTTTTAGAATCCAGGTGCAGGCCCAGAGCCCAGCCAGGAGTAAACTGAGCCTCAGCGTGGAAAATATGGAACCAAGATATCCGGGGATGGAGGTGGGCGGGAAGGGGAATAATGCAAACCATGCAGCTCTGCCCGGGAAAGAGCAAGAAAAGGGGGGCCAGGGACTGGTGAACAGCAAATGAGATATGAGCTTGCAATGCGATATGGTAGCCCACTGAAGTCAGCATCTCTCTCTCCCTCTCTTTCTCTCTCTGCCTGCATGGGGCCACACTGCTGTAGCACAGAGTAAAGGCAGAGGACCCCCTATCTGCAGGCCCAGCCCTGCCAGGACATTACCTAGAGGTGTCCTCATCACATCCTATTCAAAAGAGGGGTACGGAAAAACACCCAATATTGCTGCAGGGGCCAAATCAGGGCTGTGAGATGAGCAGCACTCTAGTGTGCTATGATACAGGCAACCCGGATTCCAGTCCCAGACCTACCACTGATAAGCTATGTGGTCTTGGATAAGTCACTTAACCTCTCTTGGCCTCTACTGCTGCATCAGTAGAGCAGAGGAGGCAGAGTTCAGAGGATATGCCCCGCCTCCTCCAACTTCTAACATGTGGGTGCTTCATGGACTGGTGGATTTTCACCAGTTTTATCCTGACCCCTTTTGTAGGTACAAAAAGTGGGTGGGCTGGCCTAGCACTTACTACTTACTTTGTGCTTGGGACTGTGGTGGGAATGTTGTATCCAGTCTCTTGTTTCAGCTTCACAACAGCCCTGTGAGGAAGGAATTGTGCCCATTTTACAGATGAGGACATTGGGACTTTGGAGAACAGGCCATTGGGTCTGAAGGTTGGAGGAAGAAGGGGCATGGCTTCAGCCCCTGTGTATGTTTTCCCCGGGACTATGTATCCTGGGGCTTCCTGGAACCCATGTTCCCAGTCCCAGAGTGGAGCACTCCCCTAGCAGCTTTTGTTTGACTAATGGGCCCATTGCTCTGAGAGGCAGGCCCGTGAGCTTATAGCGCCCACATTTCCCCATGACAGCGGGACACGTGCTTATCAAGTGAGGGGCAGGGAGGATGTGGGCACACATGGCTTGATAAGGGGCTGACTAGGTATTTTAAATGTCTTTTTGACATGCCCAAGGTAGCCGGCAGCCGTGGGGTGGGGGGCTCAGTGTGTGGTCTAGGTAGTGGGGTCCTCTGTGCCAGCCTCTCCTTCACCTTGATCCATCCCAGAGTCGACCTCTCCTGACAAGGATCCTCTGAGCAAACCTAATGATTGCCAGCTGGGAGTGGAGGACTCAGGGCAGAGGCCACCAGGACCCCACCTAACCCTGGCTCTAATTGGCTCCCCCACCAGCTGGGGATAGCTGCCTGCTCTGAGTTAGGCCTGGCCTCTCTCAAACCAGGACACTTGCCTGGCCAGCTGGGCCCAGCCAGCCCTTCTATTCCCCTGGCAAGCTCTTCCCTGAGGGCTTCCTGCAGAGAAGGAGACCAAGGGCATGGCTCTGGGGTCCCTCCCCGACACCCAGACGTGGGCCTTGGCCCAGGATTCTGGGCAACCAAGAAGACTCCAGGGACTTGACTACTCCTTTAGGAAGCCCCCTACCCAAAGCCACACCTGACAGCCTGGGTGGGTATAGGGATGGGATGTGGGGCTGCTCCAAGTCAGGTCCCTTTTCTCCCTTTTACTGGACTCCCCACTCTTATGGTCCTTCCTCCCTTGTCTCTGCTTGTACAAATCTCCAAGGTCTGCCGAGATCCAACTTAAGGCCTGATTCCTGCCAGGCACAGTGGCTCACACCTGTAATCCCAACACTTTGGGAGGCTGAGGTGTGCAGATCGCAAGTTCAGGAGGTCGAGGCCTGGCCAATATGGCGAAACCCCGTCTCCACTAAAAATACAAAAATTAGCCGGGCGTGGTGGCGGGCACCTGTAGTCCCAGCTACTCAGTAGGCTGAGGCAGAAGAATCACTTGAACCCAGGAGGCGGAGTTTGCAGTGAGCCGAGATCGTGCCACTGCACTCCAGCCTGGATGACAGAGCGAGACTCTGTCTCAATAAAAATAAAAATAAAAAAAATAATAAAAAAAAGGCCTGATTCTTACAATCTCACTGGTTGACCTTGTCTGAGTCATTGGCACCTTTGGAAGGTCTCAGTGTCCTTTCTAGCTGGGATATATCATGACTGAGTCTATTCCCCTTGAATTACTCCTTGGGTGTAGCTTCTCTCGGCAACCAGAAAGTAAGTGGATTCCTTGTCACTTGCAGAAATGAAGTCCCAATTCCTTCGCTTGGTATTCAAGTCCCCACTTCTCTTCCACAAAGTCTTGTAGTGGCCTGGGACCCAGCACTATTTCCAGAACACATCAGGCCTTTTCCCACAGCTACACTTTTGCTCAGGCAGTTCGTCTGCTGGAGATGCCTCTCTGTTTACTCCCACATCCCCAGGTCTTCCACCCGCCCAGGTCCAGCCCAAGCAGGAAAGTGAAGGACTCCTTCCTTTGTTTCCAAGGCCATTGTTAGTTACTGGATGAACCTCTGGTGCCTGCAGTTGAATATTATAATTAGGGTCTCCTTGAGAGCAAGAAAAAGTGTTTATTGAATTGGAAGCATAAGAAATATTTCTGATCTGCTTCCCTCATACAACACCTCCCTTCCATCCATAGAGCACAGTGAAATGTTCATTTACAGATCATTACGTATTTAACAGAAAAGTCCAGGTTGTAGAAAGTGCTAAAGATCTGAGTTAGAGGATCCAGGCAATGCCACTAACCCATTGTATGCATGACCTTGGGCAAGTCACTTCCCCTCTCTGAACCTCAATTTATTGTCTGGTAGTACAGCTCAGTGATTAAACTCACAGACTCTAGAGCTAGAATACCTAGGACCAAGCCATACCTTTGCTGTGTACTAATTCTGTGATCCTGGGCAAGTTACTTAACTTCTTTGACCTTCAGTTTTTCCATCTCTAAAAATGGGGAAAATAATGGTACCTGTCAAGTAAGTTAATAAATGCAGAACACTCAGAACTTAGTAAGTCCTCAGTAAGTGCTAGCTGCCTTTATTATTAGTGATCGTCAACTGCCAAATGGCACTCAGGTTGCCTGACACATGGGGGAAAAGCAGGTATTAAGGTAATGAAAGGGCACAGAAAGCCTTCTAGATGTTGTTTGTAAACTGGATCACACAGTACAAATGTGAGTCATCATGTGATAAGCACACAAACTGGGTTTCCCTTGCAATGGAGTGGTTTAGTGGGCAGGTGTTTGTGTGTGCAGTTGACCAGTCTGCATGTTCCCAGGAAGCTTGCAGTCTCTTCACAAGGATGAACTCAGAGAATTCCCAGGATGGGAAAATACATGGAACTTTAGCAGTTCACAACGTCTAACATACTTCTTCAATCATTTGCTTATTTGATCTCCACAACAGCCCATGCAGGAGGCAGGGGAGGGACTGGGATCCTCATTTTTCTGGTCTTAAAAGTGAGGCTCAAAGGAAAGGGAGGTGATTTGTCTAAGGCCACACAACTAAAAATGGTAAGGGATTTGAGCCCAGATCTTCTGAGTCCTGGCCCAGAGTTGGAAGAACTAACCCAAGAGGACAGAGTCACTCTTACTTCTCTCCCTGTTCCCTTCACCTATGCTGAACTCCATTCCTTCAGTAGATACACCCCATGGTAAGCCCTGTGCAGGGCACCAAAGACGCAGAGATGAAACCACACAAGCTCTGTTCTTGAGGTGGTCGGAGAGAGGCAGAGGCGAGAGCCCAGACATGCTGTTCCAAGGAGCCAAGAGCTGCTAAGGACCACAATGGAGGCACATACAAAGTGGTAAAAGCACAAAGGAGGGAAGGCTAGTGGCGTGTGGGGGACAAGAGGAGGCAGAGGATGGGTTGAGGGATAGAGGATGGGGCAGTGGGGAAATGGCATTCAAAAGAGTGGGTGGAGCCTTTTCTGAGCTGGTAGCAAGGTGTTTGGCCTGGAGAGTGAGTGGCCCAGCTGCAGATGGTGGATTAGCCCCAATGCTGTCTGCCATTGATGAGCTGGCATTATGCCACCAGCCTCTTGCTTGGGCTCGTTCATCCCTGCATTGGCCACAGCAGTAAGTAGGACAAAGAGCTCTTGGCGGAACTGTATCCTCACTGTGTTTTTGCATTGAAGAGGTAAGGAGGAGAGGACAGAAATCAGAAACTAGGAAAAGGTTAACTAGCGAGAGAGGGGACTTCAAGCCTAGGTGAGAATGAGTCATCTTAGCTCCCAGAAAGCTGGAAGCCATGGTGGAATCTTCCCAGCTCATCGGTGATCCATGGGCATGCAGATTTGACAAGGGAGAGGCTTGACCTCGTCAAGTTGCTGGCATGTGTTGGTCACAGAGCTGGGATGTCAGAGATCCTGCAGAGCAGATAGGCATCTTGGGGTGGGAGGCCTGAGTCATCAAGTCCCAGCAGTTGAGAGCAAATCCGCTCCCAACCTGGCGTTCTTAACAGTACGGAGGCCTGTTCTTTCCACTTGACATTCATTATTTCAGTGCATCCTCACGGTAACCCTGTGACTTAACCCCGTGTTGCACATGAGGCTCAGTGGGAAGGGACCTGGCCGAGGTCACGTAGAAGTAAGTGGTGGCCTGTGTGCTTCTCACTCCCTGCCTGTGCAGGGGCGGTCTCCCATTGTGAGCCAGCCAGAAGCAGATCATTCTGCCGCTTTCGGTATCGGAGAGGAAGAAACTGACAGGTACTCAAGGGACCCCAAGTTTATGCTGGTGCTAAATTGGGAGAGAAACACCTCATGTGGGCCCTTGCCTGGGGGGCACTGAGCAGCCCAGTGGACAATGTCCTGGGCAATGGCTTGACAACCCAACAGACACCGTTTACACATGGTTGTTTTCTTCTCAATTTTAGTCAGATAATGTTTATTTCTCTTCCTGATTATGAGAGGCACACAAGCATGCCTGTTTCTTGAAAGGGCCTTTGATAAGAACCGAGGGCAGTACATGAAAGGGCTGCTCCACAAGGGCCATTCTGCCAGCGCCTATACGCATGTGGCCAGGGTGGTTTTTTGGTTGGTTGTTTGTTTTTTGTTTTTGTTTTTTTTTTTTAGGAGATGAGGGGAACAACCAGAGCGGTGGGTGCCCACCATGGTGCATGGATGCTTCCCCCATCCCAGTGTGCCTCAGAGGGGCTCTTGTTCCCTCTCTCTTGGGGCAGGCCCTAGGCACTCTCACTTTTAGAGGCTTCACCCCACAGCATGTCATATATATGAAAATGCTCCCACATCCCATATTAAATGTAATTTTTGCTATAAAATATTTCAAAGGATTTTTATAATTCCGCTTTCGAAATTATTTGCCTATGAGTAACTCGTTTCATTCCCAATTGGCTCTGATTTCTTTGTAATCACTGTGCATACTTGGGAATTCTTGCAAAGTGAGGAAATCTAACCAACAAATTGTTTTCAAATGTAATGAAATTTTTAGCAATACTAAATTTAACAATTAATGAGGTTGGTATTATATTACATTTTGTAGACATATAATAGAACATTTATTAATTCCAATTCTGCTGTTTTCTTTTCATATTTTAGAGCCAATAAATTTTCTTGGGGCTCACATGTTTTCACAGGCCCCTGAAAAGCCCGGAGGCCCTGGGCACTGAGCCGTTAGTGCCACGTGGAAAGAACAGCCTGGGCTCAGGACTTCAGGTGGTCTCCACCCGGCCACTGGAGAGAATGAGACAAAAAGCCCCAGGTATCCTTCAGAAGGGGCAAGAGGGCGATGTGAGCTCCTCTGTGCTAAGTACCTCCTCACACATTGTCTCCTACAATCCTCTCGCCACTCTGAGAGTCAGCTGTTGTGATTATTTCTATTTTACAGATGAGGAAACTCAAGAAGCTATGAAAGGGGAAGACATTTGCTCAGTCACACAGCTAGTGAGGGGCAAACCAAGGATTTAACCCTTCATCCCTTTAGCTTCGAGGCTCTTTCAGCTGCCCAATGCCTGTGAAGATGAATAAATATTAACTATTACTATTATCGTTATCAGAATTTTTCTCTCCCTGAAGGAATCTGCGATTAAAAGAATAAAAAGCATCCTCATTCTACCGCTTGCTAGCTGTGTAACCGTAGGTAATGTACTTAAGCTGTCTGTGCCTCAGTTTGTTCACCTATAAAATGGGGATACAGGACCTACCTCAAAGGGTTGTTGTGAAGAGTCATGAGTTAATACACGCAAAGCATTTGGCAAAGTGCCTGACACACAGTAATTTTCAATAAGTGTTAACCATTATTATTATCATTGTTATTATTATAGTTCTCTGAGCACCAGGATCCAGGCTACCCACTGTGTGAGGCTCTAAGTTGGAGTCGCTGGGATACTGGGGAACAAAGAACAAAGAGGGCAGTGCATGGGGAACCTAAGCTTTTGTCTGGAACTGGGGCTTGCAAGATTTCTCCTTGAAAGGATAATCTGATCTCTCAGGCTTGGAGGGGCCATAGATACCAACTGCCACCTGCCAGGCCTCTGGGACTCTGCAAGTAAGAGGGGCTCCTTCACACCCAAAGCTGCCTCAGCTATTTTTAGTGATGATGGCAGCTGGCCCCGAGGCCTCCCAGAAAGCCTGGAGGAGAAAGGTGAGAAGAAGGGAAGGGAAGGGCCAGAGGGAATAGGAGGGATTCCGTTTGTGGCCGCCTGGCCCTCTTCCCTAGGCCTGCTTCAGTCCCTGGGGCCCACAGCACACCAGCCAGGCCAGCGTGTGAAGTTTCTCCCTCAGTGCAACCTCTGCCCAGGACCAGGGGAGCCAGAGACACTCACATCTCTCCCAGTCCAGCTCCTCATCTTGCAGGCACCCCACAAATCTCTTTCCTTTGCTTCCTTCCAGCTGCTCAGAACCGACAGTCCTGGATGAATACTCAGGGCCAGATTGGAAGGACCCCAAGATCTCCCTTCAGGCTACAGAGGCCCAGAGCAGGGGAGGAATGTGGCCCCAGTAAGGCAGCCTGTCAGTGGCTTACCTGGGACTCCAGCTCAGAGATACTGTCTCCCAATCCAGTGCCTACGTCACCACGTACTCCCTAGGCCCACTCTGTGGCCTTTGGCAAGTCCTACCCTGTCGGGGACACACACATGTTTGTGGTGGTGGCCCTGAGTCTGGTGAGAAGTCCAGCCTGAAGGAAAGTGGCTGCAGGGGCAAGTGAAGGAGGCTACCTCACATTGGCTTCCCCAGGGTCCAATGTGGTTCAGTTAAGTGCATTTTCCACAGCCCTAGCATGCTCCCATGTGCACATGCGCACACGTGCACATGCTTTGCCGGTGTTATCTGGGCTGGGGATCGCCATGCCGCATGTGTAACCAGTTTGCCTATCCTCTCCCAATCTAGAGACGGTTGAAGCGATTCTAATTACAGCCTGCATTCCTGCTCTGTCTGAAGGCTTTCCCTTTTCCAAACGGTCTTAGTTTTTTTTTTTTTTTTTTTTTTTTAACTCAGCACTTGGCTCCCTTGCTCCCCGCTTCCTGACTATCCCAACACACACCTCATTCTCACGCCCTTCATCTCCTCCCCCTTTTCTGGGTTGGATGGTTCAACTTCAGCTTGATTTTCTGATGTCTGTGGCTTGGCAAGACTTAAGAAAACCCAGTCTCAGTTGCCTCTGCATGCATGTGCGTGTGCGTGGGTGTGTGCTTGCATGCATGTATATGATGGTATGGGGTAATAAGGCTATGCATGGTGTGTTGGGCCTGTATGCATGGTGTGTGTACACTGGTACATGCGAAAGTGTACATGCCTGCTTATGTACATTTGCATATACATATGATTTTGTCCACATGTTTATGCTTCGTGGGGGGTTAGTCTAGGGTCTCTGTGTGCATACAAGTGTGTATCTGAGGGTATGCAGTTATGAGGGGCTGCTTGGACGTGTGTTTCCATGCTTTGCTTGTTTGAAATTGTCTTCTCTCTCAACAGAGACACTGCCCCCTGCAGGTTATATGGGAAGCCTACAGAGCTTCCCCTAGTTACAGGTCTTAGCTCACCCTCAGCCTCAGCACCACCAGCCAATAGCAGGCAGGCAGTCGTTCAGCCTCCCCATGTCTGCTGGCTTGACCTGATGAGCCCATTTTCTTGAAGGAATCCTGCTATATCCCATTAGGACTCATATTCCTCTTTACCTCGCTCACCACAGAAGCCAGGCCTCCTGGTCTTCCATCACCCCCCAAACTCCAGTCTCTCCATTGCTCTGTACAGTCCCTACTTTGGGTCTCATCTTACATTCCTTCCAAGCTCCTCAAACCATTCCACTCTGCCTTCTGGGACCCATGGTCTACGGGTAGCAACTGTTGTCCCTTCCCCATATGCTCAATCTCTTATGACCGTTTCCTTTATTTGTATACCCCAAGATCACAACTCTCCTGTTATATTTTGGGGGGCTATATTTTTCTCCCACACCCCACATACCTCTGGGCAGGGAGATGGGGTAGATGTCCTCCTTGTTTCCCATGGCTGCTTCTAGACCACTTGTTTTCCTTCCTCCTTCTAAAATGGTGGCTCTTCCAAAGACTGCCTCATCTCTCACCCCTCCTGAAGGCTGCCATCTTTTGACTGCATTTGTTGCTGCCCCCCATTCACTGAAGATGTCAGTAGGTGGCTCACTGTCTCCTCTCTACTCCTGCATCCTGCAACTTCTTCATTAACATAGACCTACCACCCTGGCTTTTCTCTTCCTGGAGTACCTCACACCTCCAAGGATCTGGCCCTTCATCCCATCTCAGTCATTGATTCTCTTGGCCATACCCTTGACCTTGCCATCACAATTAATGACATGAGTTTAAGAATCTTGATTTCAATCATCTCATTTTTTGATCCCACATCCTATTATTCTTATTCCCTCTAGTACCCTTACCTACCAAGGCTTCGTCCTCACTTAGGCCTCCAATCCACTGCCCTACTACTTTTTCTTCACGCATGCATTCCACCAGCTTCTGCCCCATCACTCTGCTTTCCTTCACAGTGGGACCTCTCACACCAGATTTCTACACTCAATGTGTCTGCTTCTTCACAGCTCATTCTCACCTCTAGCTACCCTAGCGGACTTCCATGCCCGCTGATATTTCTCTTGTCAAAGATCACCAATGACCCAACATTGCCAACCCCAACGATCTGCCTTGCCTTTCTGGACCTCTCAGAAACATTGGCTATAGTTGACCACTCCCTCCTGGAGCCATGCTCTCCTTGTTTCAGACTTTCCTCCCATTTCTCTGATTGTTCCTTCTCTGGTTCTTTGCAGGCTCTTCCTCTAAATGTTGGATCTTAGTCTTAGATGCTCTCATCTTCTCTACGTATATTTTCTCTATAAATGATCTCATCAAGCCCCATGGCTTTAAATACCATCTATATGCCAACGACTCCCCCAGATTTATATCTTCAATCTTGATCTTTGCCCCAAACTCCATGCTTGTATCTCTAACCGCCTGGTTTGGTGGTGGTGATTATGGGGAATCAAGTATTCTTTTGTAGCCAGAGTATATTTGAGATGCCTAACTAGAAAATTCAAGTGGATATATGGAGGAATCACCCATTGGAGGTAATCAGGAAGAGCCTGACACCTCTACTGAAGTCTGCTGTAGCTAATTATCCATTTGATATCTGCTTCTCTCTGGCCACCAGCTTAGGCCAGGCCACCATCATCTCTCACTTGGACTGGTGCAATACATTTCCCTGCTTCTACCCTTGCCCCTCAATGATCCATACCCCTTGTAGCAGCCAGAGTGATCTTAAAACACAAATTCAATCGCACTGTTTAACATGTTTAAAACCCTTTAATGGCTTCTCATCACACATAGAGTAAAACTCATAGTCTTTACCCTGACTTATAAGGCTTTATGTGATATGGTCCCTTTCTATCTCTCCAACTTCAGCTTTTACCCCTTTTTCCCATCACGTTCATTTCCACCTCAGTGCCTTTACGTTTTCTGCTGTTTCTTCATCAAACCCTTCCCCCAGATTCCCACGTAGCTGGCTTTTTCTTATCAACTGGGTCTCGACCCAAGCATTATCTGCTCACTGAGGCCTTCCCCGATCACTCAATCTAAGATAGCCCCCTCTAACATCATTATTACATAAGCCTGGTTTATTTTCTTCATAGCTCCTGTCACAATCTGGGATTAACTTGTTTATTTATGGTTACTTGTTTATTGTTCACCCCTTCCCCTGGCTAAATGCTAAAGTCCATGAACACAAGGACTTTGGGCTGTTCACTGCTGTATCTCCAGTACCTTGAAACAGTGCCTGGCACAGAGTTGGTGCCCCATAAACGTTCACTGAAATAATAAATATGCACGTATATGTCTTCATTCAATTGAGGTTTTAGAAGAGCCTTTTCTGTGGATAGAGGACCTGCTTAGTTTCTATAGGCACATGTGTGAAGGGTGTGTGGGACCTGTACATATGCAAGGAGGAGGAGGGGCTGGAGCGCAGGGCTTTAGCAGCACCAGGAAGCCAGTGCTGGGCGGGCCAGACAGGGGGCTGAAGGGAGCCTGCTTCCCCTCCATTGATTGCATTAATGCCAGGGATTTGGAATGAGGCAGGTTGGGTAATGGGTGGTAATTCAGTCCAGGTTTCACACAAATTCACTGCTGAGAACCAGAGTGGGGAAGGATGAGAAAGACAGATGGGGAGAGAGACAGGCAATCCCCCAGAGCCAGTGCAAGGGTGAGCTCCAGGCAGCAGGGATAAGGCAAACTTTGACTTAGGACTGTATCCCTGACCTCTGCCATATAGGTTCTCTGTGCTCATGGTGCTTTTTCTGGGCCCGAGGTCTTTGGGACAGGGGGAACCTCTTCTTGCAGAAATCAAGATTTCTTTCCTCCCTTGGGGATAGGCCAGGCTGAGGTGTAGGAGTGGGCATGGGGAAAATACCATGCTACTTTCTCATTGTGTGGTCTTGGGCAAATTACTTCTTCTGTCTGTGCCTCAGTCTCTCATCTATAAAAAGGCCAAGATTGTTGCTTGCCCAAAGGGTTGTTGTATTTAAACAAGAGAAGGTGTGTGAAACTGGCTACCAGTTGTTGACACACAATCGGTGCTCAGCAGGTTGGATAACTTGAGACACACAAGGCATTCCCTCCCTCTTCCAAGTGCTCTGTCCTTGGTGCACGCTTTTTTTCTTCACTCTGGCTTTAGCTTTAGAATAATAAAATTTTAGGGAAATAGAGCTGAGATGGAGCCTCGGGCCAGAGTAGGTCACAAGCTGCACACGGGTCAGCACAAAGTTTCACCATTTGAAACCTGAGCAGGATCTGAAGCTCTATGACCAGCTGCTGCAAAGCAAGTACGGATGAACTGGACCTCTTTCTGTGACAAGAGGACATTGGTGTGCAGGCATGGGCATGTGAAGGGGACGAGGAAAGAACACAGATGAGAGGGTCCAACTACCCAGGCTCCAGTTGTGGTGCCACCATTTCTTGGCCTTGGGCCTATGGGTCATTTCTCCATTTTGAGCCTCAGTTTCCTTAGCAGGTACTGTGAAGATATTAATATGAAAATGAGGTAGAAAGTATGAAAATGCCTGGCCTTAGTAGGTGCTCAGTGGATGTCAGCTGCCTTCCATTTCTACAGCTTCAGAGGGCCTCGTGAAATGGAGAATGAACTTTGTGGCAGACCATGGAAGAATTTTGGAGTCCAGAAAGAAGGGCACAAAGACCTGGGATTCACCTCTCAGGGGAAGTAGAGGACAGAGTTGAATTCAGGAAACAAGAGGATGTCAGGGCTGGACGGGGAGGAGCCTCCAAAGGAATCAAGACCAGACTTAGCTACAATCAAGGTCATGGATTGTAGCTAAGGTAGGACTAGAGCCCAGAATACCTACCTTCCCAGCTATGCCTGGAGGGTTATCTGGCCACTGTCGTGTACCTGTACCAGCAGCACAGCCATGGACCATGGACCATGAGGGAAGGCCATGAAGGAGGGCCATGAGGACACAAGGGCAAAGGCCATAAGGGATGGAGGTGTTATCTAAGGAGAAATGCCTTGGTGGCATTTTATTTTATTGTATATTTTATTTTCAAGATAGGGTCTTGCCCTGTCACTCAGGCTGGAGTGCAGTGGTACAATCACGGCTCACTGTAGCATTAACCTCTTGGGCTCAAGTGATCTCTTGCTTCAGCCTTCTGGGTAGCTGAGACTATAGGCATGCACCACCATACCCAGCTATTTTTTTAAGCTTTAATAAAGATGTGATCTCGCTGTGTTGCCCAGGCTGGTCTAGAATTCCTGGCTTCAAGCTATCCTCCTTCCTAGGCCTCTCAAAGTTTTGAGATTACAAGTCTGAGCCACAGTGCCCAGTCTCTCTGTGACTTTAGAGTCTTAAAGGAGGTGGCTTCCTTCTCTAGCAGGCTGGCTAGGCTGGAGCTCAGAACACTCCTAGAAAGTGAGCTTTTAGCCCGCTTTCTTAGTCCAGGCTGCTGCTGCTTCCTAGGCCCCAAATACCTCCTCCAGGTGCCCCCTGCTTTGCCCCAGAGGCCTGAGTAGGGGAAGATCATTGTGACAGCTGCTAGGCCATGAGCTGGCGGACGCCAGTGTGGGGGTGGGAGTGGGGGGGTGGTCAGCCTAGAAGAGGGCCAGCGGGCAGGAGCATGGAAAGGAAGTTCACAGTCTGCAGCAAATGGATTTCAAGGCCCTGTTAAGTGGAAAAGCCTCCAGGAACGTGGCAGAGAAAGGCCCCTGTCTTTGGAGAGGGGCTATGGGACCAGGGTGGGGTTGTCTTGGCAGGGGGAAGCTGAGCTGCATGCCTTGCGTGTGATGGGAGGAGTGGGGGGAGGGTGGATGTGGGCAGCTGAGTGAGTCTGGGGCCTTGGGATGGCTGTCTGGGTGGGGGTGGGCTACAGTCACAGCTCCAGCTCCGGAACCCAGGGACCCCAGGACTCAGTCTTAGTTCCCAGAGGCTGCGTGAACTGAGGGTTGACAAAAGCTAGCACTGACTTGTGTCTCTCAGTCCCCAGGCTCATCTCTCTAGCCATCCCCTACAGTGGCACCCAGGGCTGGATCACAGGGGACATAGAGGTTAGCTCAGACATGATTCCAGCCCTTCTAGAGTGTATGGTCTGGTAGAATAATTTATTTTAATGGGTACAGAGCTTTGCAGTTTATAAGACACTTGCCTATTCATTCCCATATCGCAAGTCTGTGAGGTAATCAGGGCAGAAACTGAGGCTCAGAGAAAGGAAGTGATTACCCAAGTCTCATAGTGGCAGAGATGGGAAGTTCCAGCCTTCCTCTGCTCTTGCCCTCCTGAGCAACCTATAAGCCCGCAGCCCTCCCTGAGCCCTGTATTTTCCATTCCTATAGGTGGCTCCTCTCAGAAGGTGTTGCTATGTGGGAGGGCTCAGGCCAAGAAACCCCCTTAGCTCAGGCAAAGTGTTTTCTTGGCCAAAGAGCATGTCTGGCTGCCCCATTCTTGGGCTGGACAGTATGCAACCATCATGCAATCCTTCTCTAGTGGCCTCAGTTTCTCTGATATCCTACTTAGCCCTAGAAGGAGTCATAGTAGAGAGGAGCTGTGGAGTCAGAGAGGCAGTGACCATGGCTATGCAGGCGGCTTAGCAGAGGAGGAGGAGAAGCCTCAGGCCCCTTTCCCAGCCAGGCCCCCTGCCCTTTGCCTGGCCTGGCCCCAGGCACAGGGCCCAGCCAGCTGTCCCAGGGCAGGCCAGCTAGCTGCATTAGCAAATGTGTTTGCGGTTATGGGCCGCTCCTGAAAGCAGAGAAGCGTTGCACAAGGTGGGTGGGGGGGCGGCTAGGGACTGAAGACAGACCAGACTCTAGTTCCCAGCCCTAGCCAGGGAAATCAGAACCAGGCTGGACTTCTGGCCCCAGATCCCCCCCTCCACAACAACCTCCCTCACTGCCTCCTCCCAGCCTCCCTGACCTGGGAGAAGCCTGAGGGAGGCCAGGCCTCAGCAATGCAATGAGTTCAGGGAGGGTTGACCTTGCGCTACTCAGAAGGAGCTGCCTTTGGCTGTCAGTGGTGGAGGTCTTGAGTGGGCTATGGTGGGTGGGGGTGGGAGGGGAGAATAGTTTTGCATCCAGACTCTCACCCAAAATAACTCTCTCTTCCTTTCATCCTGGGGTGGACAAAGCAGATGAAGAAGACAGACCTCAGCCCAGATCATGCAATCTGTGCAGCAGAACCCATCCCAATTGGAGCAGGGAGAGAAAAATCTCTCCCTGTTCCACCTTTTTTTCCCCGAAAATGGTGGGGGACTGGCAGAAAGGATGCTAAGTGCTCTAAAGTCTGCTAGGAGCTTGCTAGGGCCTGACCTTTTGGACTTCAGCCAGAGCCAAGCCAGTCTGTTATAGAAGAGGCAGAGGTGGGGCTCAGGGTGAATTAAAGGTAGGTGAGAAAATGTGGGGCAAGGGAAAATGCAGGCAGATCAAGGTGGGGCTGGGGCAGACACCCTACAATGTGGTCATTTTGAGATGAGTTTTAGTGAAGATATTGATGAAGATAACAATAATAATAAGATACCAGTTAAAATAGCTGTCTATTATCTCACACTGACTGGGTGCCCAGCATTTAGATTGCAGAACTGAGGCTCAGAGAGAAGAGATTGTCGAAGGCCAGACATCCAAGAAAGAGCAAAGCAGAGATAGGAGCCCAGATTCCTCTAAACTGCCCCCTCCCCCAGGTGGGGGCCTGCATGCAGCTGACAGGGAAAGAGGGGTGGGGGTCCCACTGTCATGGGTCTGCTGGCACTAGCTCTGGCACTTACTAGAGTTGTGTCCATCTATGATGTCATTTTCTCCCTTGTCAGCTTGGCCAACTCTTAGTTCTTATGTATCCTTTAAGAGCCATCTTAAAAGTTCTGGCTCACCAAGCCTTGCCCCACTCCTGCAGACAGGACTTGCTCCCTTGTGTCCCCACTGCCCTATTCCTATCCTTGCCATGTCACTCCTGTAGATCATCAGCTCCTAGAGTGCTCGGACTGGTCCTGAGAAGCCTCTCGATCACTGTCAGCCACCTCTTTTGTCATACAACTAGAAAGGTTTTTTCTTTTCATTGTCTGAAACATGGGGCATCTTAGTATAGTGGTTATTAGCACAGGTGTTGGCATCGGACAGACCAGGGTTCAGAAGCTGCTCTACCATTCTCTGCATGGTAAGCTCAGCGTAGTGGGAACTGTGTCTACTGCGTTTGTTGCTGCTGAATCCATAAGCACCCCACATGGCATAGGCACTCAAGTGGACAAGTTATGGGATATGATCCCCTCAGCCAGGCTCACAGGGCTGTTGGGAAAATTCAGAGTAGGTGCTCCACAAAGCTGAGTTCCCTCAACCTTGCCCTATCCTCCCAAGGCTTAGGCAGCCAAACAGAGGAGTTCCCTTCTCCAGAGAACATCTAGGAGATGATTCACAGGAGAGGAAGTGAGGGTAACTTTCAGCATCTTGACCATCCCTTTGAGCTTTGGGCCACAAGGGCCCCCAGCGCATCACACCCAGAGCCCCTCTCTTGCTGTTGCAGGCTGCTATTTCAGGTCAAGCCTTCTTCCTTTCTGTGATGGGGGAAAGCCCTTCATTCCCAATGGAAGTTGACAGCAGCTTGGGGAATGAGGCTCCTGCTTGTAGCCATGGTGGGCTGTGCGGCCCTATGCCAAGCATGCCAGGGAGCTCTAGGGCTAGGGGGCAGGGTGTGAATGAGAAGAGAAGCAGACAGGGCCAAGGGGAGAACTGATGAGTCTTCCTTGTCACTCCAAAGCATCAAGGAGGAAGGCCAGAGGGGGTTTCTGGGGCTGCCCTAGCTGCAGAACCTGCTGGGCCCTCGGGAACCCTCGCGGTTGTCCTGTCAGGCAATGGTTCAGTGCAGTTAGGGCTCCCAGCCCAGGCTCCAGGACTGGTGGGCCCCTCAGAGTCAGTGCAGCCCTGTCCTCCCCCAAAGTGAACAGAGTGACTAAAATGTGCCCAGCCCTTTGCAAAGCATTTGTCTCACCTGGGTCCCTGCCAGTTGCTCCATTTTATAGATGAAGAGGATGAGGCCCAGAGAAGTGAAGGGACTTCCCTGGGGGTACCGAGCAAGTAAGTGTCAGCCTTAGGGTTTCGGTCCAGGTGTGTTGGATCTCGGCTTCACTTAGCTGTCTCTAAGGGGCCAAAGGCAAAGGGGCCAGGCCCACCTGGCACTGGAAGTTGACCCTCTCACCGGGGGACGGGAATGCAGTGACACTGGCAGGCCATGTGGGGGGCCTCTCGCTGCA
The DNA here is from genome assembly GCF_000951045.1 of Mandrillus leucophaeus. Taxonomy (NCBI): domain Eukaryota; kingdom Metazoa; phylum Chordata; class Mammalia; order Primates; family Cercopithecidae; genus Mandrillus; species Mandrillus leucophaeus. Next base: position 876,460 of record NW_012108663.1, read on the forward strand.
GCCAGAGGGACACAAAGGAGATGATATGTGGGAGAAAGTGCAGGAGCAGTAGATGGATTGGAGTGGGTTCAGAGGCAGGCAATGAAAATGATTAAGGGAAGAGAGGGATTAATTTATAAAACGAGATTAGAAGAGCAGTACTGCCCTGCTTGGCTTAGGGACAGCTGGAGAGTTGGCTGGTGGGCTTTGAGGAGGGGGTGACAGTAAAGTGTGGGGGAGCCCACTGACTCTGAGGGTCTCACCAGTCCTGGAGCCTGGGCTGGGAGCCCTAACTGCGCTGAACCATTGCCTGACAGGACAACCGCGAGGGTTCCCGAGGGCCCAGCAGGTTCTGCAGCTAGGGCAGCCCCAGAAACCCCCTCTGGCCTTCCCCCTGATGCTTTGGAGTGACAAGGAAGACTCATCTGGGCAGCCCGCAGAAACTCATAAAGATACTTCCCAGCGGCTTCGAGAGGAGGGAAGTTGTTCTTCCACTGTAGATGAGGTAGATGAGGAACAGAAGCTCAGACTGGGGAGTGACCTGCCCACAGTCACACAAGGAATGGTGAAAATAAGATTCAAACCCAGGGCTCTGTCTCACCACAGTCTATGGTCATTCCACTGCTCCAGACCCTCCAGGGCAAGACTCAGCATCCTCCTGCCTCCAGGGTTGGGCAGCTGTCCTTTGCTGTATGCTGAAAGGCACGTGTACAGATTCCAGTGTGCATTTCTTTCAAGTCCCAACTTCTACATTCCTGGGAAGTTCTTTCTCATGTCTAAGTACAATCCTTCCTGCTGCCCTTCCACCCCAATTTTCTTCAGAGGTGAGGAGAGAGAAGGAGGAAGAGGAGAAGAAAGAGGAGGGGGGTCATTCCTTCAGTTACTGCACAGTTATTTGTAATGTATCGAGGACTCTACTCTTTGTTTTCACTCATTTAAAAAGGTCAAAATGGTTAGGTTTTTCGTTGTTTGTGTGTTTTAGAGACAGGGTCTCACTCCATTGCCCAGGCTGGAGTGCAGTGGTGCGATCATAGCTCACTGCAGCCTCCAACTCCTGGCTCAAGTGATCCTCCTGCCTTAGCCTCCAGAGAAGCTGGGACTACAGATACATGCCACCAGGCCCGGCTAAAATTTTAATTTTTTGGTAGAGACAGGGTCTCACTTTGTTTTCCAGACTGGTCTCAAACTCCAGGGCTCAAGTGATCCTCCCCAATTGGCCTCCTAAAATGCTAGGATTACAGGTATCAGCTACTGTACCTGGCCAAAATGGATTCCAATGTTATTTAAATCCCATGACAACTTTATAATACAGATCTTATTATCCCTGTTTCTCAGACAAGAAACTGAGGTTTAGTGAGGGGAAATGATTAGACCAACACCCGGCAAGTAAATGATAAAGCTGGGATTTCAATTCAGATGGGCTTCCCAAGCCACCACCCCATATGCCCGTATGCCTGATGATCCATGAAGAAACAAGGGCCTTCAGTAGTTTAGTCAGCAGTTCAGGGAGGGGACCCCCAACAAATGTTCAGAGGGGACGGGCTAAAGAAACAGGACTCTGGTTAGGTGGCCTGATGATGATGGGAAGTGGTAACAACGGTCCAGGAATATCTATGGGAGTGAAAATAAAGGAAGGTGAGTGAGAGAGGGGCCCAAGTGGCATCGGGGTCTGGGGCCTGGTGCTTGTGCGATGCTGCCAGGAACCTGGCCAACCCTGGCAGGGCCCACTTTGCCAACCTACCCTCAGAACTCCAGGTATGTCTTTTCCGGGTCACCCCTCTGCCTCCTACCCTTAGCCAACTCTGGGTGGCAGGCCTATGACTTCAAGACTGTGAGACTGTCTCTCCTCCAGAGCTGGGAGCTGGCGCAACATGGGGGCAATGGCACCCCAAGACCTAACTTAGAGATGATGTCTGGGTGAGCCCTGCAAGCCCTCCCCACCCCTGCCTGGTGAGTGGAGGTGGGTGAGGCTGGGAAGAAGAGGAGAGAGTGGGGGAGGGGGAGGGGGAGTGGTTTGCTTTTTTTTCTCAGGCAGAAATGAGCTCATGTTTTGTCTAATCTAAATTCTGTCAAGCAAGCGAAAAAAAGAGAGACAGAGACAGAGAGAGAAAGAGAATGAGAGTGAGAGAGCGCACGAGAGAGCAAGCTATAGAGTTAATAAATAAAAATCTGCCAAGCACATGTTCTTTCCAACTCAGAGACAAACCAAAAGAAGAAGAAGAAAAAAAAATTACCAGGAGAGGTGAAAGAACAGACCAGACAGGGAATGTGTTCTCAGCTCACACAACTTCCTCTTCAACCAGAGAAAATTCTACCTCCAGTCAAACTCCCTGCTCACCCAGTCGGTCATCTCCCTGCTCTGTGCCTGCGGAAGGGTGGGAGGGCTGGCCTCCCGACCCTCTGGCCTTCTTAGTGATTGAGGTAGGGGAGGGGTCAGGATGCAGAACAGAGAGGCCTGGCCATGCTGGTCCCTGGCCCTGGCAGGGAGAGATGCCATACTGCTTAGTGGCCAGCGGGTAGGAGGACACCTTCCCAGCCCGCAAGCAAAGTCCAGCAGGCCTTCCTGGAACAAGGTCCCCCCAGGAAGTAGGCTGCGAGGTAAGAGAAACAGGAAGGTCACACCTAATGATGAATTAACTTTTGTGGGGCCATCTCTGCCCTCTAAGGAAGCAAAGGCTTGGGGAAGGTGAGTTCTCCTGGGCAACCCTTCTTCCTCCCCAACCCCTCCCTGCCTATACCATCTCCTGTCCCGCCTCCCCATAGTTGGAAAAGGCTGGCTGTGCAGTGTTGGAATGTGGAGCTATTCCTAGGGGGAGACAGGGAAGTGAGGGGAGCTGAATTGGCCATGCTGAGCAAGACGTTTCACTACCCAAGCAATAATAGGGCTTTCATGGAGATGGCCAACCTTGGGTTCTGAAGCGATTTTCCACCCACAACCCTCCTTCCTCCCACCCGGAGTCGCCTTGCCTGAGAATCCTCCTTTGTTGGGCTGAGCCCTGGGGGGAGAGGGGCCGGGCTTTGTGAAGGGGGCCCCCAGGCCAGGATGACTGGGCTCCCTGTTGTCTGGGTGGAGCACATCTGGGCAGTGGAAGGGAACTAGGGCCAAGGCCAGGGCCAAGAGAGCCAGCCCTTCCTTCCCAGAAAGCCCCAGGGCACAGGCCCTGCCTCTGCTTCTTGGTGCTGAGTTGCGTTTCAGGGCTGGTGTTTCCCACATTTCTCAGTGGGAGGGTCCTTGAGAGGACACAGGGACAAAATGGTGACTCTGCCCAGCACCCTTGGACAGAGAAGCCTATGCCGGAGCCACCTCTCACTACAGGCAGACACAGGGGCAAGGGTGGGGAGGATCCCAGGCCCTGACTTGGAGGGTCCGGGTCTGAGGAGCAGGACCTGGCAGGATAGGGGTGAGGCTGGGGCTGGGGCTGGAGCTTGGCCTTGGCCTGGAGGATCAGGGTAATGAGATCCAGCTGGGAGGGAGCGAGAGGGGAGGGGGAGGAAGAGAAGGAGGAGGAGGAAGAGGAGGAGGAGGAGGTTCCTTTATCTCTCTGCTCCATGTTCTCGGGGCCCACGTTTTTTAATTTGTGTTGGATAAACAATATGGGATTGTGTACGCAAAGAAGCTCTAATTATCCCCCGAGGTTGTGTTTCCTTAGAGGAAATGAACTGGGCATGGCATTCGCGGTGGATCGGCAGAAATGTACCAGCCCAATAGCTTCCAGATTGCTGCTCAGGCGTGCCATGCTGGGAGCCCCTCCAGTGCTGCTGACTCCATACCCCCATCTGGGTCTTGAGGTTAGCCTGTGCCCTGCCTGACCTAGACCTGGGATGGCAGGAGAAGGGCTGCTTGTTCTTTAGCCTGACTTCTTCCCTGTGCACCAAGCCACTCCCAATCCCCATCGGCCTCACCTCTGTCCCTCTATTGTGAATGGTCAAGGATCTGGGACATGGGCCTCTGAAACAAGGGCTGGAGATAGAGGTGACCCCTGCTGCCTCTATCCCTTGCCACAGTCCTCACTGAATTGTGTCATTGAGCATTCCCCATGGGGAGCCTGGGTTTCCTTCCTTATCTCCCCATGAACATCGTCCCCCAAACCACCACCACAGGGGGTAGTTTCCCATGGACACTGCCTTTGGGGGCGGGTGGGTGCAGGGGGAATAACCCTGGGTGCCAGGCTTCTTTTTTGGGGGATTGGCCTCCCTGGGGAGCAGCTCCCCAGAGCTGCTTCAGCATGCTGGGACTTATGCACCCTGATCTTAGGCTTAAGCCATCCTTCCATCTACCGCCAACCTTTTGACTCACCTCTGAGGTAGATGGGGAGGCTGAGGACCAGGGAAGCAAAAAGCGTGGACCCAAGGTCACATGCAGGTGGCAGGGCTGGGATAAGAATGAGGACCCTGGGGTAACCAACCATTTGAGTAGGGCTTGTGGGCCGTGTAAGGGGGTAAGAAATGGCTGAGTGGATAGAAGTGTTGACCCACAGGTGAGTAAAATTTAATCAGTAACCCTCCACCCCCTACAGTATATTCTTTTTTATTCTCATTGAGGAATCCAATGCAATCGCAGAGACCAAATGAGGACACAGTCAAGAATGGAGGAATTAAATTTTGCTGCTACTTGCTGTGTTCCTAGCCAGGAGCCAGCCCCTGCCTTCAAGGAACTGAACGGCTGGGAGTATGGGGAATCCTACAGAGGTGAACCCTGGGGTGCCGTCAGGACTTACACATGGGGATTCTTTGTCCTCCACGAAAGGCACAGGGAAAGGCAGATCAAGCAGACCCCAGGAGGCTTCCCTGGGGGAGCTGCAGGGACAACTGGGCCGGGCTGGCGCCCAGACAGCAGCCCCTGCTCAGACTCAGATGGGCAAGGCAGTGGTGAGGGCGGAGGTGGGGAGGCGGCTGTCGGCCCTGGACCTGGACTGCTCCCACTCCAATGGAAGGTTCGCCCCCATGTCTCCCTTTTATCTTTTCATTACATACAAATTAGGAGTGCGATTAACTTTATTAAAAGCAAACAAAGCTGGTCAGAGAATGGGGCCTCCAGACAGAGCTGTGGGGGTTTGGGGAGGAGGAACCTGGGAGAGCAGGGGAGGGTTGTGGTTGCAGCAGTTAAAAGGGCAGGAGGTGAAGGGCTGGGGGAGGGGGCTTCCCTGCAGGATTCTCCATCCCCAGGGATCCCACCACTTTTATGGCCGTCTACAGCCTTCTGAAGTTATGCCAGCTCAGCCCAGCCTCCAGACAGAATTCCAGACTTTAAGAGCTGGAAGGAACCATAGAGACCATGGAGTTTACCGGTGTCCCCCACCCCCAGCTATAGATGGGGAAACTGAGGCCCAGAGAGGGGAAGGAATTAGCTGGAGCCTCGCTGCCAGTAAGTAGTTAGGGGTGGTGTGATGAGAATTGAAGCTTTCTGTTTGTTCAGGGAGGGAAGTCTTCACCCTGCCTCACCTCCCCAGGGTGTCTAGAAGGTCTGACCTAAATCCCTCTTGCTGCAGATAATTTGTTTTGTCACCCTTCAGTGGAGCTACCGACACAGACTAATATTTTGCGGACCCCAAAGTGGCCGTGTCCTGCTCCTTCAGCCTCCTCTTCTTCTGTGGCTTTCATCATTCTTAGAGCTCCGTCCCCATCTGCTTCAGGGAGCTTTGATCAACATCACGGCCACCGCATTGATAAAATCCCCAGGCATTTGGGTGCCACTTCAAGTTCTTGGAAAGGATTTTCACAGTATGTCACTGTTTCCACCTGGAAACCATGATCACTAGGCGAGACAGAATCCACTTGCTTCATTGTTTCATTAATTAATAAATCCAGAAAACATTTATTGAATGCTTAGTTGCGCCCAGCAATGTGCTAAGTCCTGGGGATTCAGTGATAACAAGATGGATGTGGTCTTTGACTTCCTGGAGCTCATAGGGAAGAAACTGAGGGTCAGAGGGAACACAGCATGTCATTGATACTACTAAAACTAGCGGCAAGATACAGATGAGAGAGGATGCATACGCACCCTACACATGCTTCTGCCCTGAGCCATTTTCCACAAACCTGGAAGCCATCCCAGGGCAGAGATGGCAGTGACCCTGTCCCCTTCTCTTCTACTCTGTTGCCTGGGCAGTATCCCAGTGTCTCAAACCCATCTCCAGTGGCCCCTGGTGCCTTCCAGGACTTCCAGAAATGACATCGGTATCATTGATTACTCACCACTCATCTTCAGACAGCTAAAAATAAAGGTTTCTTTTTTTTTTTTTTTTTTTTTTTTGGCTAAAATCCCCTCTTAGCTTTATTTATCAAGGTCTCTCACAATGCAAAATTGGTTCCAGAAGGAGTTTCAACTTCTCAAGGAAGCAGTTGTTAAGCACTTTAGAAACACCTACTAGAAACTACCTATTGACTCTTTATAGAAATGAATCAAATATGCTTAGCAACTCCCTTCCCTCAACTGAAGAGGTAAGAAATAAGTGGAGGCTGAACCATCCCTTACCCGCCCCAAAATGAACCTTGCTATTAGGCTAAACCATGTGAAATAACCATTTTTGTAGGTCAGAAATGATCAAATATTGACAGTTTCATACAGTTCAACCTGATAGTTTCCAACTGTTTTGAGTGAATCAGTAAAGTAGATCTTGCAAGGACTGTCTCAGGCAATAGCCTTCCTGTTGCATCATTACAGCGGGCACTCTCAGCCCTGCTACTGGGCAACCTCGATTGTTGGTGAATCATTATAATAGGCCCATGGAGGCTTCTTACTGGGCACTTTTTTTTTGTTGGCGATATAAGAGTTCCTTATGAAGTTGAATAATGATGAGTGCCAAAATGTATGTGGCACTTCCCATGCGCCAGACCCTATTGTGAGTGCTTCGCAAGTATTAACCCATGCAATCTTCATAACTACCCTATGGGGTAAGTGCTATGATCACCCAATTTTGTAAGGTGGGAAAATAAGAGACAGGAATTAGCAACATGCCCAAGGCCTCACCACCTATGCGCTGTTAAACTAAGATTCGATCCCTGGCTGGCTGGAATGCTATGCTGTGTCTACACTTCTGACTTGCTCCTGTGTCTGAGTCTGGTGCCGTGTTCCTTCCTGGGCCAAGGGTTAAGGCCAGTTGATATCTGCTCCCACTTGCCCCTGGATCCAATATGACAAGTGGTTGGACTAGATGACCTCAATGAGTCCTGTGGCCTCTGATAGTCTGTAGCTCTAGGAATCTTGGCAAACAGGAGGAGTTGACTGGGAGTCCATTAGTAATGAGACTTATTGGTGGAAGCATGGCCCAGAGGTGGAAAGTCCCTGGCACCTCCTCCAGCACCCACGGTATCATGTCACTGATGCCCCTGAAGTCTTGCCATGGGCATCCGGAATTCTACTTCTGGCCCTATTGTAGCTGTTTAATTATAGCTGTTTGACTCCATCCCTCTGGCCTCAGTCTCCTCATCTATTATAAAAAGGGGAGAGTAGGGCTGGACAAGCTCACCTTTAGGGTTGCCTCTAGCTTTGTGGCTGTCTACCAGAGGGATGGAGGTTTGGTGCCTCTTCGTGTGGTGCTTGAGAAGCCCCTGCCTCTAGAGGGGGAGAACAAGGGGCCATGTAGAACCAGCTGGCTGGGATGAGGCTGGGAAAAGAGCAGAGGAGGGTGGAGGGCAGCTGGCAGCAGGCAGATTTGAGGGGCAATAGAAGGAGGAAAGGCAGATAGGGAGGAGGCAGGAAGAAAGAAGAGAAGGAGGTGGGAGGGAGGGCACAGGAGGCAGGGAAGGGAAAGAATAAACACATAATCAGGGTTACTGAGTTTCCTGTGCAGCTGGAGTCATCTTTTGCTCTTCATAAACTCAGCTGTGGCTTCACCACGCGCTCCAGATGGGTGGCTGCTGCTCCCAGTACAGCCTGCCTGAGACCTGAATGGGGCAGGAGGTGGGTGCCCATGCCTAGGTATCTGAGGCCCTTTACACTGAATGCCCACCTACAGGACAAGGCTGAGCTCAGCTGGTTTGGGAGCCATTCCTTCCCCCTGAGGCAACCTGGTGGGGAGAAGAGAACAGGGCATTGGAGCGAGACAGGCTCCGGTTGCATTTACAACTCAATCACTTAAGGGCTGAAGGGCCCTGCGCTTCTTCCCCCTACACACCCATCCCTGTCTCTGAGCCTGCTTTCTCATCTGCTAATGGGGCTATTAACTCCTCAGACACATGCAGTCTTACCTACGAAGTGAAGGAGAAGACGGTTGCGGAGGTCTCCCAGCCCATGCCTGACTGGGTGGCTGTTCAACAGCTGGGGTTCCTTACTTTCTCCTGAACCCCCCACCTCTCTCCCCTGTCCAAGCTGATCTAAAGCTGGTAGCTACCCTAGCCTTACCCACCCCATCTCTGGCTTTTAGAGGGAGGAGGAGAGGGTGGAATCAGACAGACTCAAGATGCCAATGGCTGTGGGGGAATTGTTGCAAGGGAGCCCTCCCCTTGTCCCCAAGGCTTTGGGACCTCCTCTTCCCAAACCGGCCCCTTCCAAAGGTCTTGGGGGCAGAAGTAGGCAAAGTGGAAGGGCAAATACCACCGTGTCTCCCAATATCATTCCTATGAGGGCACCTGGAGCCAGACTCTTAAATGTGGGGTCCAGTCTTTAGAGGTTCCCTGCTCTTATATGGAAAATTGGGCAGCTTGGTGCATTATTCTAGGGAGATGGTCCAAAGTGTTTATTAGGTTCTCAGAGGCTTCCAGAAAGTCAACATGAGCTACTAATTATTAAGTGCTTATTGTATGCCAGGGAGCATCCTAAGTGCCTTATAGCTCTTATCTCTACCCTTCAAACAGCTCCAAGAAGGAGGTGGGGGAACTAGATTCAGAAACAGCCACTTAGCTGGTAATTGGTCAAGTCAGGATTTGAACCTAGGCTGTCTTGACACAGAAGTCAATGCGTAACCACTATGCTGTACTACCTGCGAAGAGCCACTGAGGGGGCTCTTCATTCATTCATTTGTTCATTCATTTATTCATTTAACTTCCAACTTGCCCTGCTTTGTGTCAAGAACCATGCCAGTTGTGGAACGACCATGCATCCTTCTTGTATTTCTCCAAACTGCCCCTGAGAGGTTTGAGGAGAAGTCATTTAGAATAAGGGTGTCAGGCAAGACTGGCAAGGTGGTCAGAGCCTGAAGGATCTCATCTGGTCCAGGCCTGAAATTACCAACAGGTCAGGACCAGCCTTGCACCAGTGAGGGCCTTTCCACTCAAGGGGACAAACCCCAATCTCAACATGAGGTTAGAATACCCCTTGCCTTCCTGGAGGAATTGAGGTGATGCCCCCATGGCATTCCTTCAAGACTGAGAGCTCTTGAAGTTAATAGGTGTTTTATGAAGCGATATAGTATAGTGCTTAAAAGTGTGAACTGCCTGGAATCAAATCCTGGCTCTGGTACTGACCAGCTATGTGACCTTGGGAAAATGGATTAACTTCTCTGAGCCTAAGTTTTACCATCTGTAAAATGGGGCTGATACCTGAGTGACTGTCATGAGGATTAAATGAGCTAATGCCTGCACAATGCTTGGAAGAGTGCACTCAACAGATGCCTGCTGTGCTCATTTCTGCTTGCCTCCGATCCTGGCCTCACATGGGGCCTCCCTCAAGAGGAAATCAACACTTCAGGATCTTAACTGAGGAAGGGTCAGAAGAGTCACCTAGGATGGGCCAGTGGCCTAGCTTCTTCTACATGGCCCCAGAGTCATGATTCTAAACATAAGCCACTCCTTTGCCCACAGCCTTGCCATGGCTCCTGTTGTCTGCAGTATAGATTCCAGCTCCTTAGCAGAGCCTATGCATACCCACTCCCAGCAGCTGGGCCATACCTGGATCTCTTCTTCTCTTTTACCACTTCTACTTTTGATGCTAAGGCTTTGGCCGTATCAAACTTTGTTGTCAAAGCAAGGCCTCCTCTCTCCCACCCATTTGCTCATGGTATTTCATTTATCTGGAATACCTTTCCCCAGCTTCCCTGCCTGCCAAATTCCCACTGACCCATCACAGGACATCCTTACTAGAATAAAAGCTGCAGGAGGGCATTGCTGCACCCCAACACCTGGAACCATCTTGGCGCACAGTAACTGCCCAATAAATAGTCCCTTAATGTTGACTGCATGGATAAGTCAAGATCAAATATCACTTCCTTTGTGAGGTAGCCCAGGAAAAGCACATTGGTGCTAGCAGCATGCTTTTCCATCCCTGTTAGTATGTACATCCTTTTGTCTGGTCATGGTTTCCTTACTTGTCTTATCTTCCCACTAGCCAGGGTGCCTTGTGAGGCCAAGAACCTCAGCTGAAGCATCTTGGAATCACCTACTGTACAGGTGCTCACTCCCCTGGCTACACTCCTGTTAAACTCAACATGTGTGGAGCTTCTCACAATGTCTGTGTCCCAGACCCAGTTCAGGTTAATTAAAGTAGAGTCTAGGGGATAGAGCCCATGCATGGGCATTTTCAGAGCTCCCCACATGATGAGCCTAATATACAGGGTGGAGAACTGCTGGAGCAAGCATTCTGTGTCTGCCTCTTGGTCCAATGGCTCTGACTTTTCCTGGCCTGTGAGCTGGCCTCTGAGGGGACCAGCACTGGCTCAAAGGGACCCCAGAAAGGGCCTCTGAGGAAGCTGGGTCTCCAGCCAGCCCCAGCATAAAAAAGAACACACAGTTGGCCATGCATGGTAGTTCACGCCTATAATCCTAGCACTTCGGGAGGCTGAAGCAGGAGGATTGCTTGAGGCCTGGAGTTTGAGACCAGCCTGGGCAGAGAGACATCTGTCTTTACAAAAATTAAAAATAAAAAATTAGCCAGGCATGGTGGCATGTGCCTGTAGTCTCAGTCAGTAAGCTGAGGCAGGAGGACCACTTGAGCCCAGGAGTTCAAGGCTGCAGTGAGCTATGTTTATGCCACTGCACACCAGCCTGGATGACAGAGCAAGACTCTGCCTCTACA
>NW_012108663.1:887439-895152 GCF_000951045.1 Mandrillus leucophaeus
AAACAAACAAACAAAAAAAACCCCAAACCAAACAAACACAGAGAAAGCTGTGTTTTCTCCCTAAGGCAGGGAGAATGAATGAAACCACCACACCACTGCCTGGCATCGCCTGCGTTCTTCGACTCAAGCGTGTCTAAGCCAGTCTGGCCCTTGATAAGTCCAATTTGAGCCAGTCAGGTTGTCTTAACAGCAGGCACAGAAGGCCTGCAACCAGAAGGGAAGAATGGCCTGGTCAGAGGGGCACAGTGTCAGTTGGTGAGCCCTTGGGTCTGCCTGGCCTGCTCAGTGGGCATCACCTGGGCATCAGCACCTGCAGGCGGGTGCAGTGAAAGAGCCCTTGAGCCAAGAATGATAACAAACATGCATTACTCTATGCCAGGCCCCACAGCAAGCACTTACATGTGTTGTTCTACTTCATCCTCTCAACAAGTCTGTGAGGTAGATATTATCATCCCCATTTAACAGATGAGGAAACTGAGGCTCCTATGAGTTAAGTCCCTTGCTTAAGGGACACAGTCATTAAGTATTCTCGAGTGCCAAAACCCAGATTTGAATCCAAGCTTGACTACTTAGCAACCAGGCTAGACTAGAGCTGTGACTGAAAGGTCAAGCTCATAGCCCCTTTGCTGTTACTGTCTGTGTGACATTGGGCCAGTCCTGCCTCCTTCTTGGACCTCAGTTTCTCATTCATTGAGCAAGGGTGGGAGGTGGGGGGATGTTAGTTGCTGGTCTAGATAGTTTCTGGGTTTTTTTTCAGCTGCAGGCTCTATGGATCTCTGACAAGGCAAAAAAAAAAAAAAAAAAAAATTTATCAACTATTCTCAGTCTCCACACTCAAAGGCAATAACTTTGCTTGGAAATGTCCAAGGCAGAACTCAGAGCAGCACTTGTCTGTCACCTCAGGCCCTGGGAGACAGCAAAACTACAAACAGCCAATCATTATATTTACTCTGTAGTGTCAAGTGCTGTCCTAAGCACTTTGCAAACAATCTGTTTAATCTTTGTGACAACCCTATGATATAGTTACCACCATCATCATCCCCATTTGACAGATGAGACAATGAGGTTAGAATGATTAGGTAACTTGCTCAAGGCCACACAACTAGTAAGTGGCACAACCGCAATTCAAATGCTGGCCACCTGGCAAAGGAGCCTGTGTCTTAACCACTATACATTGGACTCAGCACTTTCCAGAAGGATGGCTGGATGGGCAAGAGAGGGGAGAGACCTCATTCTGCACCCTGGGGCCCCAAAGGTGAGTCAGGCTTGGCCCTGGACACCAGCCTTTCAGCCTTTCTTTTCCCAGTGTCTTCAGGAACAGAGAGAAGGCTAGTGTCCTCTCCTCAGGGCCCAGGCATTCACATGGGGGCAGAGTAGGGAGAAGAGGCTCCCAGGTAGGGCAGAAGCTGAGCCTGGGTCAGAAGTCAAGACGGTCTGTGTTAATTTTCCAGCTTTGCCACTTACTAGATGCATGACCTTGGGTTGGACATTCAACTTCCCTTTACCCCAGTTTCCTTAGAAATAAAATGGGCTTAATAATCATGCCTACCTCTAAGGTTGTTGGGAAGAATAATTCTGTTAATGCATGTGAAGTGCAGAAAATAGGGTCTGGCATACTGCGAGGCTCAAGGCCACATGGGCCGGGCCCACAGGAGAGCCTGAGTGTGGGTAGGCCCTGGCACCCTCGTGCCCAGTCACCTAAGTGGTGCTTGACTGAGGCAGTTTGTGCCTTGATGGTTGCTCAGCAGGCTCATTCAGAGAATCTGCCACTAGGGTGGAGGACACAGCAAAGAAGCAGGGCCAAGCCTTCCCCCAGCAGTGAGTGTAGAATAATGGAGAAGAGAGAAGTCACCCAGTTCAGCTTGGCCCAAGTTGAGGGCCACCAGCCAGCAGACTCTGGCTCTTGAAAGTGACTTTAGGTGGATAGGAGCTGTGCCTGCCCTTCCCACGTCCATCCCCTCATTGCCTGCAGGAGAGGAGGTAGGCCAGGTTCTTAAGGGCTTCCCCCACCCAGACCTGACCCCCAGGCTAGGTCACGAACCTCTGTCATATGCCCTCCTAGTAGCCTGCACCTCCCCTTCAGAGTACTCATCCTAACGGTAAGTAAATCTTTATTTGATTATTAGTCATTGAACATTTGCCCCCCAGGCCCCACTGACTAAATCCTCCAGGAGGGAGGCAGTGGTGTCTGTCTCCTCTGCCACTGTGCCCCAGAACACAGCACTGTATATAGTAGATGTCCAAGGAAAAAATGTTGAAGGAAAGGACGAATGAATGCCTTCCAGCCATTGGGATGGGGGTGCTTAGCATCTATCTCTAAGGTTTGAAGGAAACACTCCTACGTTGGGTCCTATTGCTGAGCCAGAGAGAACAGCCAGCCTATGCGCTCTCAGTGCCTTTTAGGCCCCATCTCAGTGAGCTCACACTTCCTCCCTTCCTCTCCTCCTCACCCCTTCTTCCTGTCCTCCTCCATCTGTCAGAACAACTGGCCAGTGGACATCAGCAAGATAAAAAGTGTGCCTGCAGGGTTGAGACGGTACCTGATGCCCGGAGAGGCAGGCTATGTGAGGGCTGCCTATGCCTCCACCAATCCCAGCCCGCCAGCCTTTGTGTGTCCTGGGGCCTATCACGGAAGTGCCAGAGAAGTGCACCCCAGTGTCTTACCAGGAGTCTTTGGCAGATGATGCTATCAGGGAGGTTTTGGAGGCCTGTGGGGAAAAACTTCATTATTAGACAGTAATGAGCCACATTATCTGAAAATTTGGAGGGATATAGAAACACGTGCCTGATATCTGGTGAAGCAGAAAGAAAACAAAACACTCCCATGGTAATGCTCTATTTCATAACCTGGTCAGTGATAGCACAGATGCTCACCTTATTCCCAGCCTTTAAACGGTGCTAGCATTACATACACTCTTTTGCATGTATAATATATTTTATCATTTAAAAACATTAAGGCAGTCTATCATTAAACACCCGGATTCCAGAAGTCAAGACGGTCTGTGTTAATTTTCCAGCTTTGCCACTTACTAAATGCATGACCTTGGGTTGGACATTCAACCTCCCTTCACCCCAGTCTCCTTAGAAATAAAGTGAGCTTAATAATCATGCCTACCTCTAAGATTGTTGGGAAGAATAATTCGTTAATACATATGAAGTGCAGAAAATAGGGTCTGGCATACAGTAGGCATACAATAAGTGTTAACTATTGTTAGCATATATATTCTCAAGTATGTTAAAATGTATCTGTGTGTATAGGTATTAATATAGCTACACAGGGCTCTGGAGCTAGGCATAGACAAATGGCAGCAGGTAATAACAAAATGTGAACAGGAATTATATCTGGATAGTTGGGTGTGGGAAATGTTATTTTTGTCTTCCTTACACTTTTTTGTACCTCCCAAACTTTCTGTAATGAGCCTGATTAACTTTTGCAAACAGAAAAAAAAAACCTCTCAAAAATTTCATCAGTACATAGCGACCTCATCAATGTTAAATCATCAAAGTGGAAATGTAAACACATTTAAAAGGGACAATAAGAGCTGCCTAGTCCCAGGACATATCTGCTTAGGGAAGGCCCAGAGAGGTGTGGGGCCCGGTGGAGAAATCCCTTTGCTCTGCCACTTCAGTCTCTCCTTAGTTTGAGGACATCCCACCGTCCCTCTTTTGCCTGGAGTGACCCATCCCCCACCAGACCACTGTGTCCTACAGTGCCCTGGCAAAGAGGCTGGTGGAGGAAGGGCTGAGCTCTTGAGGGCCTCTGAAAAGCCAAGACCATTTCATTCCTCTCTCCTCTCCTGTCAGGTTGTAGGAGATGGCATTAGTACCAGCTCAGTGAAGCCCCAGCTGCTTCTGAGGGGCTGCTTTCCAGCTCGTGGGTGGAGGAGGGCGGCAGCCCCAATTGCACCCAGTGTAGGAGAGAGGGTGAGGGCTGATACGCATCTATGGGGAGTTGGGGGGAGGGAACCAGGCCCAAGAGACTGCCCAGGCTGGCTTCTGGGAGGTGGCTGCAGAGACTGGTGGGAGGGGAAAGCAGAGATGGGATTCAGCCCAACTCAACTGGAGCTGGGGAAGCGAGGGAGGCTGGGATCTGGGCTGGATCAGTGCCAGGGCCCTGGGACAGAAATAGGCCAGGCCAGTGGGTTTCCAGATCAGTCCTGCTCTGCCTGCCTGGCTAGGCCACTCATAAGCAAGGAGCCATGTGGACGCTGGAGAGGACAGCTCTGTCAGCATCCGGTGGGCAGAAAGATGGGGCAATCAGAGCCAGGGCACCACTACCATCACCCTCTGCCCCCTCATTTGGCCATGTCTTTATAGGACTTATCACAGCTGATGTTATATTAGATGTTCGTTGTTTACTGTCTCTTCTCTCTAGAAAAGGCACTCTTCAAAGGCAGGGACTTTGTCTCTTCTCTTCACTGCAGCACCCCAAGGCCCCAGAACAGTGTCTGGCACATAGTAGGTGCTTGATTAGTCTTTTTTCATAGTAGGTGCTTGATTGGTCTTTTTTGAGTGGACAAGTGAATGACCAACACCCCCTCCCTGATGTGGGACTCGCAAGGTAGACAGGGAAGGCAGGCAGTAGTAATTACCTTCATTTTGGTAGATGAGAAAGTGGAGGCTCAGAGAGGTTAAAGGACTTGCTTAATGTCACACAGCTAGGAAATGGCAGATCTTAGATTCAAACCCAGGAGTCACAAACTTGATTTTATTTTTTAATATTACACTGCCTCTTTGAAAGAAAGAAAGTGAGTTGGCTGCCAGGCAGGCGCCACATGGGCATCCTGTGGGTACATGTGCTACAAATATAAAGGCCATAGCCATGCTGAGTGAGTCCTGGGATGGGACTGGGGGACTTCTCTCCACTGCTGGTGACACTAATTTAGGAAAACTGAAGGCTTTGGTCACCTGGGGCTGCTGAAGGCCTTTCCTCTACTGAGTGAAATCTGACCCAGCCATTCCTACTGACCGGGCCTCGATATTCCAAGGTATGAAATGCATAGAAAGAATGGGAATAGTGTTTCAACTTAGGCTTGGTGACCACACTGCATGGGGCCTCCTTTGGTGACTGGATTACAGCTCAAACTGGGGAACAAATGCCAACCAAGGGACCAAATATGGGCTGGCAGTGGGCGGAAAACATGTAGAAGGCCCCAACTTCTAGAGAGGCTGGCATAGGTCACTTCTCTGCATCCATTGGGGCCTGTCTCCCTTCCATGCCATCCCTGAGTGACCTAACCATCCAGGAGGGCAACCATGCCAGCCTCTACAGGGCAGAGGGGCTAGGATGAGGCAGCCCTTTTCCCATGTCATGAAGAATGTTCTGGTCTGTCTGCCCTCCCAGGAAGGGAGTAAATGGGCTTTGGACCTCTCCTCACATCCTACAACCCCCTAAACAGAGACATTTTGGCTGGGATAGAGAATTCTTTCCTCTGAGTCTGAAGCAGCTGTTCCATTTAACCAGGCCAAATATTGTCCTCAGGCCCTCTGAGAGCACAGCCTGTCACCTTCCTTCCCAATGGAAAGCTCATGGCTCTTGGAGTGCTCTACTGCTAGGATATAAGACAGACAGACAGACAGACACACACACACACACACTTTGGCCTGGAACCTGAAAGCTCACCTCCCTAAAGCATGGAGCTTTAGAGTCCTATCTAGAATCTAGGGCAGGGCTGCTGACTGGTGGCTGAGTTGGCACTGCCCCTGATTTGTGGGGCCCAGAGGAGAAGATATGGCTAGAGGCTCCCAGATTGCTGGGTAAAATGTGGGAAGTATCTTGGAGGGAGGCACCCTCACCCTGGCCATTGCCTGATCCAGGCCTGCAACGGAGAGCAGAGAAAGGCTGGCTCAGCAGACCTTGTGCAGCCTAGCCTGACCAGTAGGAAAAGCTTGGATGGTAGGAAGAGGCTTTCTTGGTGGGCCCGAGGACCCTTCCCTGGGGTTGGGCAGGTGGCAGCTATGGAGGCTTTGAACTCTTGCCCGGAAGCCTGGTTTCCCTGGGCCTGGTTTACTGAGAAGGGAGGGATTGGAACTTGGGGCTGATGGACAGGTGGTGGCCGGAAGGAGGCAGCATGTCAGGGTGGTGCAGCCTCACTGAGAGTAAGGACAGGGCAGAGGGTGTGGGAGGCAGGTGTGCAGCTAGGTCTGGGAGGAAGTGGGGATGGGTGGCCACTTGTACTCAGAGCTGACTGAAGGGGCCTGATGGGCCTCACAATGGCCCTGGGTCCTTTTCCGTGTGGCTTCCCGGCTAGTGGGCTAGGCATGCGGGGCCGTTAATAAAACCCTGGGGAAACTGAGGACCCAAGGAGAAAGGCGAGGGCCAAACTAGGACTCTGGAGCCCTCCCTGGCTGCGGACTTGCTCTAGCAACATGCTGGGATAATCCCAAACAGCAGTGTTTGGGGACAGAGCTTCCCAACTGTTGTTGTGCCACATGTGTTATAGGTCTCTGGGGGTGCTAACCCCCTCAGCCCTCAGGGAGACAAAGTGAGGCCTGAGGGAGCCCTAGCCTCCAGGGCCCCTCCCCCAACTTTGCCATATAAATGATGTTGCTTTTCCTCTGTGGGCCCTGAACGAAAAAGGCTGGGAGAGGGAGACAAAGGCAGGGAGGAGCAAGTGGGGACCTGGAGTCAGCCACAGCTGGGACGCCTCAGGCCAGATCCCTGGCCCCAGCTCCCATCCTGCTCCCGCCCCCTCTCTGCCCCTCCTCTGTGCCCTTCTGTCTTTTGCTGGTTTTCTCCATGTCTGCCCTGTCTCCCTTGCCCTTTGTCTCTGGTTTTGTCTCTGTTTCTCCATCTCTTTGCCTCTAGGCCTTTCCTTGTCCTATCTCCTGGTCTCCTATCTCTCTGTTTCCGAGTCTGTTTCTCTTGCCCAGTCTCTATCTCCCTCTTTCTGGTTCTCACTGGCTCCACCTTTCTCTATCTCCCTTTATCTCTCTCTCCCTCTCTCTCTCTCTCTGCCTCTTACAGCTGCTCTGCCTTCAACTCTGTGTGTGTGAGACCTGCTCTGCTCTGCTCCCTGTGCCTGGCTGGCAGCTCCTGGAAACTGGAAGCAGGGTGGTGACTCCCACTGTCCCCTCACAGAATCATCTGGAAGCCCAAACTGCAGGGCTCCATGGCCCAGTGGGTTCACTCAGGCCTGCTCAGGATCCAGGGGCTAGAGCAGTGCCTGCCACCCCTGTTAGGGGAAGAGGCAGAGACACAGGCAGACAGAGGCACAACCCCCATTGCAAATCACCCCACAATATTCCCCAAGACCTCCCCAGGCTACCTCCTTCAGTTAAGCTTATTCCCATAAGCTGCTCAGATTGCAGCCTGTACCTGGCCTCATGGTCAGGCCTGTGTGGGACAGGAAATTGCTAGTCAAAGTGATAAGGCCCAACTGTCAGGAAGGCCTATGCTGCAGCCATGCTGGGACCCTTGGGCAGTGGTGCAAATCTGGTATCTGAATTCCAAATCCTAGCTCTACACCTAGTGACTATGTGATCTTGAGCTAGCAGAGGCACCTCTCTCAGCACTGGTTTCAGGTACCCTAAGGCCTAAACCAAAGGATGGTTTTGAAGATAAAAGAGGATGATGTATGGAAGGTACAAGTACTGTCCTGGGTACCTAGGAGGAGTTGGCTGCGTGGGATACTCCTCCTTCCCTTCACCTTCCTGCCCACTTGGGCTGTTGATATTAGGGTTAGCCTGAAGGTTGCTGGGTGTCTGTGCACA
>NW_012108663.1:895412-905546 GCF_000951045.1 Mandrillus leucophaeus
TAGTGGTGGGCAGTCCTGCCTCTAAGAACATTTGCTCTACCTCCCAAGAGGCTCTGAATCATAGACAAACAGCTCTGCAGCTCTGCCTGCCTCATCCTCCAGCCCCAGCCAAACTTGGAATTCCCAAAGTTTGTTTTTTCCTATTTTTCATTGCTGTGAATTTCAGAAACACCCACTGCCAGAGCCAGCCTAAGAGGAGCAATTTCTATCTCACAGAATCTGAGGTCAGGGCTGGTGGGCCCTTGGAGGGTACCTAGGTCAGTCCTCCCTCCCTCTCCCTGCCCCCACAGCCTGACAAATGGGACTTAGAGGCCTAGAAGAGAGGGAGTGACTGGCTACAGGACCCCCTGCAAGTCAGTGACAGAGCTGGGTTTAGAATCAGGTCTCTTGACTCCCAGCCATGTGTTCATTCCAAGTGCGCCCCTGCTCGTTGGCTCATTCACGCTCTGTGTTCTCTCACCCCTTCTGTTTGTTCCCTCTGTTATCTATTTATCTGCCTCTGCCCTTCGCTCTCCCTCCTTCACTATGTAATGCATTCTTCCTTCCTCAACAAGAGTTTGAGCAGTTAAGACTTTCAACTAATTGGAACTTCTTTTAGTGCCCCTCTGCCCCGGGCTGCCAAAGATGAGTGGCCTGTTGGCTGGGCCTGCATGTGGGGGTTCCATCTTCTCTAGAGTAGCCTCCTACTCTCCCCTCAGCCAGGAGACACTGACATCAGATCAGGCCACCAGGCAGGTGGGCCCAGCCCCACATGGCTCTGAGACAGGGCATTAGCAGTTGCTCCTCCTTTCTGCCCACCTGCCTTGCCAAGCAAAGCCTAGCGCAGAACTAGAATTGACACTCATTTCAGTGAAGGGGTTGGATTTGCAGACACCCCCTACCCAGGGAAATCCTGCCCAGGTTAGAGACAGAAATGCATACCATCAGGGCCTGGCTCCTGCACACGCTTCCCACTCTTTGCCCTGGACCCTCCCAACCAAGCCCAGCACTGCTCCCAAAAGTCCTGCCGTAGCTCTAAGTAGCAGGGTCGGTGGGCAGAACAAAAGTCCATCTGTGCCCTACTAAAAAGCCAGGTGGGAACTCCTGCCTAGAGTCACACAGGTGGCATGTACAACACACGGCCAGACATTCTGATGTCAACTTGACACAGGTGCCTTGTACCAGAGAGGATGGAGAAGCGTCTGTCATCAGGCACTTTTCCAGTGGGACTGCCCCACCCTGGCATCTGGAGGGAGAGCCTTGGGCAAAGCTTAAGCCTTGGAATAGATAGATCTCAGTTTAAATCCACATTGGCATGTTCTTGCTGGGTGACATTGGCCAAGTTACTTAACCTCTCTAAGCCTCAATTTCCCCACCCATCAATGCCCTGCTCTCTCACTGTTCAAGGCTCTAGGAGGGCAGTACCTACTAAGTACACGCAATTGGAAGAGATGTCAGGGGAAAGAACTCCCACCAGAGGCTGGTGTGTAATGAGGCGGTGAGCGAGGGAGTGAGCAGAAAAGGATTTGGGATTAGCTGACTGGAAACTCAGTGAGTCAGCAACAGGACATGGTGGCCCGAAGAGCTCCTGCATCAACTGATGGCTGGGGGCTGGGTGCAGGGGAGGCATCTCTTCTACTCATTGGGTGTCCCTCTGGAGGTGTGGTGGGTGGGTCATGGCCAAATAGATGTCTGTTTAGAGGAGAGCAGGCTACAGAGGAGACTGACTCCTTGGCCTTCTGAAGTTCCCAGCACTGTCACCAGCCTATACAGTGTCATAGTGCAAGGTGGCAAAAAGCACCTCCTTTGGATGCATGCAGCCTTGTACCAGGGCACATGGCTTAGTGAGTGCAGCGTGGGCTTGATTTCAGCTCCCACTGCCCACTTGGCTGGGTGTCCACATGGCTGTCCCAATGTCCCTACCATTGACTTAATCAAGCTTTTATTCATTTAATAAATGGGAATTGAGCTCCTACTATGTGCCATATGTAGGCAGTTTCTAAGTCTTGAGGAGAGGCCCCAGAAGCTAGGGATGCTTGCTCTGAAGGAGCAAAGATTATAGCACATCTACAAAGTTCTCTGACTAAAGGCTTTCTGGACTTTTGCTCAGAACTAAGCTTCAAATGAATGGATATTTATTGAATGTCCACAAAAGGGCTGCTCCAGGGTTTCCACTGACTGATTGTGGGCCCTAGCATGAGTCACTGTCTCTCTCTGAGCCTCAATTTCTCCATCTGCAAAAGAAGGAACCAGGCTAGATGGACTGTTAGGAATCTGCTAGCTTCTCAAATCCTGCAGGGTGGCCGGGGGCAGGGAGAGCAGACACTGATGGTATGGCTCAGAGTGAGGGCCTGGTCTAGAGAATCTTGGTGGCCCTTTTCAGCCCAAGACTCAGCTGGCTTCCCACATTCCTTTCCATCCCTCCCAGCAGTCTTGCTACAGCCACACTAATGTCATCTGCCCTGCAGCCACCATGGCCTCTCTAAGCCCCACGTTTTTGCTCAGGCTGTGCACTCAGCCTGGAGTGCCGTTTCCTATTTCTGCCTAGTGAAACCCCACTCAACGTGAATGTTGCAGAGATGACTTCAGTATAAGATGGATGGAAGAAGGGGTTTGGACTAGATGTTCTCCACCTTCCTCCCAGCCCAGAGTGTCTTGTATTTGCCAGGGAACTCTAGGAAGCGGCTATTGCTGTCCAAGGGATTATGGGGGCTGAGATACCCAGGCCTCAGGCATACAGCTCTGGGCTCTGGGGCTCCTTGTGCTGCCACCACCCAGGGCTTTTCTCCCTGATAGTCTGCTTTTGGGACATTTCAGAACATGGGCTCTGCTATGTCCTCCAAAATTCGTATGTCGAACCTTAATTTGTAATACAACAGTATTAAAAGATGGGGCTGCTAGGAGGTAGTTAGGGCATGAGGGTGGAGCCCTCATGAATGGGATTAGTGCCCTTTTAAGAGAGGTTTGAGGGAGGCTTTTTGCCCTTCTACCATGTAAGGACACAACTAGAACTAGAAGGTGCCATCTTGGAAACAGAGAGTGAGCCCTCACCAGACACCAAGTCTGCTGGCACCTTGATCCTGGACTTTTCAGAACTGTGAGTAGTAAATTTCTATTATTGATAAATGACTCAGTCTAATGTATTTTGTTATCACAGCCTGAACTAAGACAGGCTCTGAAACCAGATTAAGCCCTCGTTCACACCCAAATCTGCCCCCTTTCTAACTATGCAATTTCAGATCCCTCAGGTCCCATTTGAGAGCTTCAGTTTCACCCTCATCAAGAGTCTGTGTCAGTTGCCTGACAAAGCTTGGGAGGCCTGACTCGTTTTGTCTGCCAGCATTCTGCTGAGTCAGGCTCTTGCCCCTCTAGTTTCTCGCTTCTGTCCTACAAGTGCGTCCTGATTTACAAAGCAAAAGGCATCATTCTTTGCTTTGGAAGCTTTTCCCATGATTTCCCCTGAGAATTTCTCTGAACATCCCCCTTCCCCAATCGCACCTCCTTTGCTCTCTCTGGGCCCTTTGCACTGTCATCCATACGCTCTGGGCCCCTCAGCTCCACATGGGTAGCACCAGTAGAGCCCTCACACACTCAGCAAGCCCCACCTCAGCCAAACCTGGGGCTCCTAGGCTTGATAAATCTGTGGCAGGATGTTGAGGGGAGGCATCCCTATCTCCCCATGGCCCCTGTGTCCTCGGGAAGTGAGCTGGACCCTCGCTAGGGCTCTCTTTCTTGCCCTGAATTTTCTCTGTTTTCCCTCTTTTAATGCAGTTGGCTGTCATTCGTGCTTCCCAGGCAGGGTACTCCCCTTTGGAGACAGATAACACAGGGCTTAATAACATAGATGTTTTAATCTGGCAGGCCTAGATCTGTTCCCAGATCTGTCACTTTCTACCTTGGAGACTTTGGGCATGCGATTTGGCTTTTCTGACTCTCACTTTACCCACCTGCAAAATGGGGTCCATGTTCATAGCACCCCTCAAAGGATCTGTGAAGATTCAGTGGATTGTGCACAATGCCTGCTTTCATATAGCAAGCGCTTGACTGATGGCAACTGCCTGTTTAGAAAAGCATTTTCTGAAATGCCAGGTGGATTGTGGATACTCAGTACATATTCGTTGAATTGAGGCTTGATTCTGAGCAAAAGTTAAGATGCAGCTGCCTTTGGTCAGAGATCTTTGCAGAGACCTTTGTAGGGCCCCACAGTTTGCCTTATTTGTCTGTTCCATGACATGGCCACCTGCTCCCCACCCCCCATCACCTGCTTCCCCACTGAAGGTTCAGCAGGAGTTGCTGAAAGGGCCTTGTGGCCAGGGTGAAAAGAGCAGGTTCTACCGAGGGCTAGGTTCCTGGGGTGCTTGTGGCATCAGTGGTATTGAATGCAGGCTGGGAGGGCCCTAGGGAGTGAGTGGGGTCTGAGAGCATAGGCCTAGCCTGGTTGAAGGCAAAAAGCAAGACTCTAACACAAGGCTGACTTGGGCTCAGGTCCTAGTGCTGCTATTTATTGGCTGGGTGACCACAAGCCATTCTCCTGTCTGTGAAGTGGGGACGATAGTGCCTGCCCTGTTCACCACACAGGCTGGGGGTAAGAATGCAGTGAGATAGCAAAAATGTGTGGAAACGTCGGAGTGTGGGACCCACGTGCTCTGAGTCTGGTCAAATTGGATCTCTGAACAAGTTTTACAGAAAGCAACAGGGTAAAGAAGACAGCATAGACCTAGGCTCAAATCCTGGCTCTGTACCTTGGTGGTGGTGTATCCCTGGGCAAGTCACTAAACTTCTCTGTGTCTCTGTCTCCACATTCGTAGAACAGGGATAGTACTATAGTACCTACCACAGTGCTGCGAGAGGGCAATGTAATGGTGCATAAAGCACAATCAGCCTGTAGGAGATGACCAGGCCCACCTAGAAAGTCCCAGAGGCAAATCTGGGAGGTGCCAAGGCAGGCATAAATGGTGAGTAGTCAACTGTTGCTAACCATCAAACACTGCCAGGGTCCCTTTCCCTTGCCAGGTCCTGAGCTTGGTGCTGAGGACGCCTGGAGGAATCACAGGGCCCATCCCCAAACAGCCCATCTCCTGGCTGGGTTGGATCCGCCTCTGGTAGGTCTTGTGCCCTGGCAGCTATCTCAGGCCTGTCTCCCCTTTCAGGGGGTGCTTAGTCTAGCCTTTTGCATTCTAGAGCCCACCATGTGGCCCACTATGCTGACACAGCTCCAGGAGAAAATTCTCATCTGCCATCCCCAGAACATGGTTCCTTCCTCCCTGGCTCAAACCCCGAATCTTGCTTGGAACAAATGCAATGAGAGTGTCCAGCACTGAGAAGGCCTTTGAGACCCATTGCCCCCCTGTTCTGGATGCCCAGGGTGTAGGGCCCCTGCCCTCATGGAGATCGTGCTTTAGTGGGGGAGAGAGAAGAGCTCAAATAGAAGTATGTGCTGTGAAGGAGCTATTTTCACAGAAGAAGCTAAGGCTATTTTCAATCGGGTGGTGAGGAATTCTTCTCATTGGACAGTTGGAGAGAAAGAGGAACAGAGTGATCCAAGGTCATGCAGCAAGGTTCTGGCAGAAATCAGGACAAGCTGAGCACAGCAGCTTACACTGTAATCTCAGTACTTTGGGCGGCCGAGGCGGTTGGATCATTAGAATTGCAGACCAGCCTGGGCAATGTAGCAAAACTCCATCTCTACAAAAAAACACAAAAATGTTCCAGGCATGGTGGCATGCACCTGTAGTCCCAACTACTTGGGAGGCTGAAGTGGGAGGATAGCTTGAGCCCAGTAGGTTGAGGCTACAGTGAGCCACGATCTCACCACTGCATTCTAGCCTGGGTGACAGAGTGAAACTCTGTCTGAAAAGAACCCCCCCAAAAAACAAACAAACAAACAAGCAAACAAAACGAGGGGCAGATCCCAGAGATCTACAGCCCCATGCACTGAGCTGTCTCCAGGGGCTCCTCAAATTGTCTCATTCACCTTGTCCTGTTTGTACCCACACCTCCACATGACCCCATGGCATCTCAGCTCTTTCCTCTCTTGGGCAGCAGAGGCTTCTGGGATGACCTAAAGGTCATCCTAAAGGTTTAGGTCATCCCAGAGGTCGACTGGGGCTCCCTTGGGTCCCTGTGCTGTTGCAGGGAGGAGGCTTGGGGCCCTAGGCAGTGGGAGTGTGTTGGGGGCCAGGAACTTGCACGGACAAATGGTGTCTGTGAAAACATTGGCTGCTGACAGCTCCAGCCAACAAGGCCCCCACAGTCCAGATGTGGCCTCACCCACCTCCCTCCTGCAACAGCAGATTTACAAAGAACCACACAGCCCATCTCAGAGAAACAAGATTGCAGGGTTGGAAGGGGCAGGAAGGACCACCCAGTCCAATCCATGGGAAGTTAGTGGCTCTGTCCTCTGCCTTCAAGGTTGTTTGAACAGCAGGGGTCACTCCTGGGCTGAGAGTGTCCTGGGAAAGGTGAGGCCATGGCTTTCCTAGTGAAATATTCCAGGTTTCCTGTCCAGAAATGAGAACTGAATCCAGGGGTGGAACCCATGGCCTGACTCTGCCAGATCTCCCAGGAGGGAGTGGGCTCCTTGCTCCTGCAGGTGTGTGGGCAGGGACTGCACTCCCAGAGCAGACCAGAGGCATTCTATATAGGGCATTCTGGCATATGATAGGGGTGGAACCTGAGGCCTTCTTTCTGATTCCTGCCAAATCCACAACCCTAGGCCCCAAAGCCCGCTGGCGCTCGTTGCTTTGAGATGCAGGGCACTCCAGTCCACCCCCACCTCCAGCGGCACGACGGTCTGGAACCTGCTTCCTCCAACCTCCCCTTAACTGAGTGGGCCCAGCCCAGGGTCTTGATGGGAACATTCTCTCCCCCATCCCCCCACCGACACTTCTCCTAATGCATCCTCTCTGGCCGGCTGAGAACCGCAGACGGCGCTGTGACATGAGGGGAGATAAGGGGGCTCTCACATTTCCCCCGGCTGGGCTCCTGGGCCGCCAGCATTCACGCTGGCTGATTTCAACATGAAAGGGCCCCTTGAGAAGGAGAGCCCCCTCCCTTTCCCCCTTCCCTCTGCTAAGCCCCACTCTGCAGCTAACCACTGTCTGAGCCGCCCTCTCTCTGGAGCAGCCGCTCGCCTGCCTGCCAAGCCTTCCCCCAACTGCTTCAGCCTCACCTCGGCCACCTCCATTCTCTAGGATGGGAATCCCCAGCTCTCCTGCTACACACACACACACACACACACACACACACACACACACACACACGGCTGCTTCCCCACCCCCTCCCCCCACCAGCACCATACTAGAGAGGAGAAACAGCGGGTGGAAATTGCAGTCTCAGCCGGTGACACAAGGTTGGGGGGGGTGGGGGTGGTCTGGAGATACAGGGGAGTTGACCAACCACAGGCCACTATGTTGAACAAATCTTCATGGGAGACTGCCCAGAGGAGAGGAGGTCTCCCAGCCCCAAATGCAGAGAGAGGCACCAGGATGTTTGAGGACCCAGGGGCTAAACACCCAGGCTCTTCCTTAACTGCCTGAGACAAGCACCCTTCAAAAATCCACTGAAACATCTGAAACATCTCAAGTTTCTGCCACCAGAGGCCTTCCAGGTATCTGCCCTAAATCTTTTATATTGCAACTTTTAAAACCTTTTATTTTGAACTAATTTTAGACTTACAGAAATATTGCAAAAAATAGAACAGATTGCTTTCGTACACCCCTCACCTAGCTTCCTAATATTAATATCTTACATAACTATGGTACAGTGATCAAAACCAATAAATTAACATTGGCTCAACACTATTATCTGAACTACAGATCTTATTGGAATTTCCCATTTTCCGCCTCACATCTTATTTTCTGTTCCAGGATCCTATCCTGAATCCCACATTGCATTTGGTTGTCTTTTCTCCTTAGGCTTTTCCAATCTACGACAGTTCCTCAGTCTGTCGTCATCTTTCATGATCTTCATACTTTTGAAGAGTGCCAGTCAGGTGTTTTATAGAGTCCCCTGATTCAAATTTGCTTGATATTTTCTCATGACCCGAGGGAGGCTACGGTTTTTGGCAAGAATATCTCAGAAATGGTATTGGGTCCATCTCAGCACACCATAGCAAGAGGCTCATAATGTCCATGTGTCTTATGACTAGTGGTGTTTACCTTGATTACTTGGTTAAGTTGATGTCTGCAGGGTTTATCCACTATAAAGTTACTATAGTTCCTTTTTTAGTTGATAAATATCTTGGGACTATGCAAATCCTATTTCTCCTCAAACGTTCACCCACAATTTGTGGCATTCGTCAGTGGATCCACCATTTCCCCCTTCTCTCCTGTTTATTTATTCAGTTTCTTTTTTTTACTTTTATCTTAGTTTTATGGGTACATGTGCAGATTTGCTATATAGGTAAATTGTGTGTTATGGGGGTTTGGTGTACAGGTTATTTTATCACCCATGTAGTAAGCATAGGTAGTTTCTCAACCCTCACCCTCCTCCAACCCTCCACCCTTAAGTTGATATTTATTTTATTCTGTGGGTTAAAATCCAGTATTATCTCCCCCCTTAAGGAGGTAAAGTATAATTCTCCATTCTGTAAATATGAGCTGTGCATAGTGACTTCCTTCCAGAGAGTACAGAAGAGGGAACAAAGGAACATGGAGAAACCTGACAAACACTGCCTCAGCCAGGTGATCAAGGTTAACATTATCAGCTAACAGCCTGTACCATTGATAAGATGTGTCAAGAAGGGCATTTCACCTCTGTGATATTCCTCCCGGGACCCATTCCCCATTTTAACCATGAGAAAAAAAAAATCATGATTTTTCAAATTCAAATTGAGGAGCATTCTACAAAGTACCAAACCAATACTCCTTAAAACTGTCAAAGTCATCAAAAGCAAGAAAAGTCTGAGAAACTGTTGCAAGAAAGTGGAGCCTAAGGAGAGGTGATGAGTAAATGTAATGTGATATATCCTGGATAGGATTTTGGAACAGGTAAAGGTCATTAAGTAAAAACTAAGGAAATATGAATAAATTATGGACTTCAATTAATAACAATGTATCAATATTGGCTCATTAGTTCTAACAAGTGTACCATACTAATGTGAGATGTTAATAGGAGAACCTGGATGTGGAATATATGGGAACTCTTAATATTTTATTTGTCCCTTTTCTGTAAATCAAAAACCACTCTAAAATAAAAATAAGTTATTAAAAATCCAATACTATATTTATTTTCTGCCCAAATTGTTCCTACTTTGGCTATTAGGACTTCCTGCAGGTTGGCTCCTGTGCTCCTTAGACAAGCTCCCATTATTTTTTCATTTTATTTTATTTTATTTTATTTTATGAGCACTTCCTTATTTTCTGGCACCACGAGATGGTCCAGGCTGATCTTGGATTTTCCCTGCCCTAGCCCTGACCCAGCCATTTCTTCAAGGAGCCCTGGTTCCTTCTATTGGAGGATGGTATCAGAAGAAACCAAGCTGTGGGCACTCGATGCAGTCATTGCTACTAGGATGTCATTGCTTCTAGGCTGTCTCAGCTGACATAGCTGGGAAATATATGTGTATATACCAACTCATCTTGCTGCAATTAAAAAAATGTTATTTACTTTTGTTCTGCCCTCGAGAGATATACTTCACTTACCATAACTGCCTCATGATATTCCTTAGCAAGGATGAAAAAAACTAAAATTTTTTTTTACATGAATATTCACAGCAGCATTTTTTATTTTTATTTTTTATTATACTTTAAGTTCTAGGGTACATGTGCACAACGTGCAGGTTTGTTACACAGGTATACATGTGCCATGTTGGTGTGCTGCACCCATTAACTCATCATTACATTAGGTCTATCTCCTAATGCTATCCCTCCCTCTGTCCCCTACCCCATGACAGGCCCCGGGGTGTGTTGTTCCTTGCCCTGTGTCCAAGTGTTCTCATTGTTCAGTTCCCACCTATGAGTGAGAATATACAGTGTTTGGTTTTCCATCCTTGTAATAGTTTGCTCAGAATGATGGTTTCCAGCTGCATCCATGTCCCTACAAAGGACATGAACTCATCCTTTTTATGGCTGCATAGTATTCCATGGTGTATATGTGCCACATTTTCTTAATCCAGTCTATCATTGATGGACATTTGGATTGGTTCCAAGTCTT
>NW_012108663.1:906731-998661 GCF_000951045.1 Mandrillus leucophaeus
CTCTTTTATTTCGTTGAGCAGTGGTTTGTAGTTCTCCTTGAAGAGGTCCTTCACATCCCTTGTAAGTTGGATTCCTAGGTATTTTATTCTCTTTGTAGCAATTGTGAATGGGAGTTCACTCACGACTTGGCTCTCTGTCTGTTATTGGTGTATAGGAATGCTCGTGATATTTGCACATTGATTTTGTATCCTGAGACTTTGCAGAAGTTGCTTATCAGCTTAAGGAGATTTTGGACTGAGACGATAGGGTTTTCTAAATATACAATCATGTCATCTGCAAACACATGACCTATGGGGCTCCCTTTTGGGCCTTAACTAAGAGTCTGGTCTGAGACCAAAAATGTTTAAAAAGTTCACGTTTCAAGCTCCCATTCCCTCCCACACCCTATTCCTGTGTATACACACACAAACAGACATACATACACACATATCCTCCCAAGTCTGCGTAGGGTGTGTGAGTATGTGTAAGGGTGGATGTGAGAGTATCTGTGTAAGAAACAGAGAAAAAAGAGTGGAGGAAGAAAGAGAAGAGAAGAGAGAGAAAGTGAGAGAAAGGAAAAAAGAGAGAGAAAGAAGAGACTGTCAGGAGTGAGAATTTCCCAGGTTTCCAAGGGCTGATTAATCCCTTTAAATGAAGGTGTGTTAGCAACTGGCATCTGTCAATGTGCTTTTACATCTGTCACTGAGCAGGACAGAGCTGAGGGGCTGTAGCTCTGAAGAAAGAAAAATATTTGCTGGTAATAAATGTGAATGCCAAGCAAACTGCTCCGGGAAAGTTAAAGCCACCGTGTTCTTATCCCCTCCCCTGTCCCCTGTCCCAAGCCTCCGTAGTATAGCACTTGGAGTCTTCCAGTCAGGTCCCCAACTGTCCAAAGGAGAAATCTGGGAGCCATCTTCTCCATTTTTCTCACCCTCACCTCTGCATCCATGCAATTAAAACAAAGTGAGTCTACCACTTCAATATCTCCCGAGTCTCTCTGCTTGTCTCCAGCTCCACTGCTGCCAAAGTCAGTTGCCCATTATCTCTCACTGCTACTAGTGCAACAGCCTCTACATTGGGCCCCCTGCTTTCGATTCTGTCTCTTCTAACCCAGAAGACACCAGGGATTGGAAAAGTCATTCTATAAAGCAAATCTGATTTTGTCATACCCCTGCTTGAAACTATGTGGCCCACTGACTAAAGTTCACACTATATTCAAGGGAGTGCTCACAGTTCAGAAGCAGGTCAGTACATAGTAAGTCCCTGTATGCTAAGCACTGGGACCAAAAGAGGAGTCAACACAATTTCAGCCCTTGGAGGGTGCCTGCTACAGCTTTCAGGCCAGCTATCATGCTTTCATTCAACAGGCAGCACTAGCCACTCACTCCGTGTGGTACCACAGGACATGATAGAGACATCAACCACTATTTGAACAATTAGACTATAGGTTTTGTTAGTATCCTACTCTTCTCTGTAGCTCATGGTGTAACACAGGGTCTGGTATATAGCAGAGGTCTTGATTCATATCAATAGATTGAATGAATGGATGGAGGATAGATGGATAGATGGGTGGATATATGCATGAATGGATGGATGGATGGATGGATGGAGAATGGATGGATAGATGGATGAGTGGGTGGATGGATGGATGAATTGGTGGATTGATGGACTGAGGAGTAGGTAGATGGACAGATGAACAGGTTGAATGAATGAAACAAGATACAGCAGTATAGATTGAGATTACTAAATTAGAGAATACTGGAGGAGGAAACAGATTTAAACTTGTCCAAAGTCATACTTCTGACAGGAACCCCAAGAATCAGGGGTGATTTTCATCTCCATTTTACAAACAGATGAGCAAACAGTGGTTCATAGATGTGAAGTGACTTGCTTGAGGTCCCATAGTAATCCGTGAGACAGAGATTGAAAGCCTAGGCCTGCGTGGCTCCAAAGCTCATGTTCTTTCCATAATCTCACATCAAAAATAGCATGGGGTTCCCCATTATGTCAGCTGAGGTGGTGGAGGTTGAATATGAATTTTATGTCTGATGGACCTAAATTTAAGTCTAACTTTTTAACATTTGCAATCCTTCATTCATTTAAAAAATATTTCCAGAGTACCCATTGTGTGTGTGTGTGTGTGTGTGTGTGTGTGTGTGTATGTGTGTGTGTGTGTGATTATAAAAGGTCAGACAGATCTGGAATCTTTGCTCTATCACTGGAAACGTTATGACCTCTCCATTCTTCACTTTCCTCATCTGTAAAATGGAGATAATAGCAACACCTAGTTCACAGGTTTGCTGTAGGTATTAAATGAGCATATGCCTATAAAACACTTATCATGCACTGCCACACACACACTTACCCTGAGTGCCTGTCCTGGAACCAGGCACTGAGATGCAGGGCTGAGCCAAGTCTGTGTGGCCCCTGCCTTTGCCTTCAGGAAGCTGAGTGAAGGGGACAAAAGTTGCAGAAAGCAACATATCACCCATGGAATGCGATGTGAAGGAAAAAAAACAAAACCCAGGAGCTATAGGAGAAAATCCAGAATGATGGACCTAACTTTGATGGGGTGGTGTTATAGGGTATGATCTTTCTGAGAAGACGACATTTCAGCTGCAACCTGAAGAATGAGAAACAGCCAACTTTGCAGAGTAGAGAAAGAACATTCTAGGCAGGAAAAACAGCAAATGCAAAGGTCCTGAAGTGGGAATGAGCTTGGTGAATTCCTGGGACAGCAGAATAGGCTGGAGCCGAGTGGGGGATGGGGATGAGGTGGGAAAAGTCACGGGAAAGGCAGATGGAGCCAGCTTATGTGGACCCTGGACTTTTATCTAAGTATCATGAGAAGCCACAGGAGGATTAAATCAGGAAAGTGACAGGACCTGATTTACATTTCAAAAGGACCCCTCTGCTGCTGGAGGGAGAGTAGATTGTAGGGGGCTGGTCTAGAGCAAGGAGTCCCTGTGTGGAGGCCATTGCTGGGGTCCAGGGTGGTGACCACAGAAGTGGAGACTGTGGAGACATTCATAGCACATGAGGTATTCCTTGCCTCCTTTCTTTCTTTATCGCTCCACATTCCATCTGTCTCGAATCCTCTGTCCTATCATCTGGTCCCCTCTCACCACCTCCACTGTCTCTACCCTGAGGATTACCCTTCCACCCTGCCTGCCACAGCCTATTCTCTGCGTTTCAAGAATGCAAGCTGGAGGGGTCTGGTGAAACCCAAGTAACATCCCTCCTATGGCTCCTCATCTCTCTAAGAGTAAAACCAAAGTCATCATGGTGGCCACAAGGTCCTCCAAGATCTTGTCTCTCATTACCTTCTGCCCTCACGTCCCGTTCCCTCTCTCTGCTCAGTCAGCTCCAGCGCTGGCCTCCTTGTAGCTCTTCAAGAAATTCCTGCACACAACCAACTCAGGTGTTTTGTGTGGACTGTTTTGTCCGCTTAGAATGGTCTAGATATCTTCATGGTTCATCTCTTTCCCTCCTTCAGAGCTTTCTCAAATGTCACTTTCTCAGTGTGACCTACCTGGGCACCTGCAGCCTCCCCTCACACATCCTGACCCTCTTTCCTCCTGCTTTTTTCTTACCCCACAGCACGTATCACCATCAACCACATGAAATGTTTATTTCTCTTGTTTACTTTTTGCCTCCTCACTAGATTACAGGCTCTACGATTAGAGGGATCTTAGCTATTTTGTTCATGGATGTATCTTAAGCACCTAGAACGGTGCTTGTCACATAGTAGGAGCTCAATAGATGTTTGTCAAATGAATATCTTGTTGAGGGAAATAAAGTGAATGTGTTGTGGGGGAAAAATAAGGTGATAGACAGGAGAAAGTTTTTCTGCATATGTTGTAAAGCTAGACACAAACAAAGGGTGGCTATTGCTAGTTGTATTATCACGCATGTGTGCATGTGTGTATGTGTGTAAGAAGCTGTTCATTTGCTCAGGGTATGGGGGGATCATTCATCATTTTCCCTAACATCCTTCCCAGCAAATATCAACTTGTCAACCTCCTTCAGTTGTGGCTGGTGTGGAGAGCCTCCTTTAAACTTGCCAGCCCACCAACCCTGTGATATTTGTTATAGCCTGCCCCAGCACCCCCGACTCTGTTTGTGTTTATGTCTGGCTAGTGTCTGGCCACCTTTACTCTACAAGCATCTTCAGTGGGCATCTGCACCCATACTGAGGTGGGTGGATGTTAATAAAGGTTCCGCTTTCGAATCCAGCTTTCAAATTCTACCTTCGAATACCAATTCTAAACTGAGTAACTTTGGACAAATGACTGAACCTCTCTGGGCTCCAGCTTAGTCACCTGTATAGCAGAAATGATAAGAATTCCTCTCTCATGGGCTTGCTGGGAAGGTGGCACAGTGGAATGGACCAGTCTCATGAACTAGAAAGCAGCAAGCACGGAAAGCAGATTGAGAGCCTTGTCTTAGAATAGGGCCTCATTCAGGATGTTGAGTCTTTCAATTGAGAGCAAGTCAATTTCCCTGAGGTTCTTCTGAGGGAGACAGGCACCAGGCTGCCCCCAGGGCTGTTACTGTTCACTGAGTGTTCCCTCGTGCTGGACACTGTGCTAGGCATGCCGCATGCATTGGCTCAGCTAATCTTCCCAGTAGTGCTGTGAGCTAAGTAACAATACAATCCACTTTACAAATGAGAAAACTGAGGCTTAGAGAGGGTGAAATGATTTGTAGAGCTACTCATGGTGAAGCAGAGATGTTGCCCTGAGTCTGTCCTGATTTCAAAGCCTGCATTATTTCTCGTCCACACGGAGTTGGTCAGACAAGGATGGGGGGATCTCAGGGAAAGAGGAGGTGGAGGGGTGTGGACAAGCAGACTCCTACCACAGGAGCAGTGTCCCAGTAGGAATTCAGAAAATTCCAGAAAGCACAAAGCAATTTTCTAACCCTGGAGAAATGGCCTATGGTTTGGGCTGGCATGCTCAGTGTGGAGGCTGTGGGAGGGGAGCTGTCAGAGTCCTCCTTCCCCTCAACCTAAGACACCCTGAATGGGACACGGAATTTCAGCAACAGTCAGGTAGAGGAGCTCTTAGAGATCGCCTTGACACCAGCTGCTCACTGGAATTCCCTGGGGGATTGGACAAATCATCCCAAGCCTGGGGCCCACCTCCAGAAATTCTAATTTCATGGGTTTAGGGTAGGGCCTGGGCATCAGGATTTTTCCCAGCTGTCCAGTTAATTCTACTGCTCAGACTCAACTAGTCCTCCTTTGCTCCACATTCCATACACACCATTTTAAAGCTGGAAAAACACAGGTTCACAGAGAGGAAAGGACTCATCTGAGGACATGCAGCCTAGAACTCAGGTTCCTAACTCTTTGTAGGTCTCAGCCATGTGGGAACACTTTCCCCAGGGTACCAATCAAGAAGGTAAGAGAGGGTCCTCAGAGCTATAAGGTGGTAGGAAAACAATAGTTCTGACTGGGCAGGGGCTAAAAGTATTCCAGTACTGAGCCAGGCACCTTACACCCTGACACACAGCCTTTGGGCCCTCCACCTCTCCTGCAGCTCGCGGGTGTGGGAAGAGCCCCTGGACAAAAAAAATCAGGAACCCTGTGTTCGAGTGCCACCTCTGCCACTAACTCCTTTTGGACCATGGGTAAATCCCTCTTCTTCTCTGGGCCTCAGTGTTACTCATGTACAAAGTGGGATTAGACTCAGATGTCCCTCAAACTAAGATCTCTTCTGGCTCTACATATTCTGATTCTAGAAAAGATAGCATTTAAGAGATCTGGATTATGATCCTAACTCTGCATTGAACATGTCTAAACCACAGCTACCTACTCTGTAATATGGAAATCATTGCTGTGTGACCTTGGCTGCATTCTTTGTTCTTTCTAGGTCTAGTTCTCCCTCCCATAAACTAAAATATGTGAGGATGGAGAGTTGAGGAGCTGAAGTTAACTCTACTCAGAAGCCTAGCAGTCTCTGATTCTCATTCTAACTGACTACTCCAGCTCCACTGAGCCCCAGACCAGGGTCAGATGGATGGGAGGCTTTGAGGCAAGCAAACCCTACCAAGGTGGAAGGAGATCTGCAGCTAGACCCTGTCTCTCCATTGCAAGCCACCATATGTAGGGGTATCCAGGGCTCCAGCCAGCTCCCTCCCTGCCTCAGAGTTGCCTCAGAATTGCCTTCACAACCCTCAGTGCTGTGAGGAGAAAGGAAGTTGTTAAGCCAGTGAGCCAGCCTGGGAGCAGGAGCAGAGAGGCTGCAGGGCCTATCCAGCTCAAAGCTGGGGAGGGCTGGGCTAGCTTGAAGGGTGTGGAAGACCATGGCCTGGGGGCACAGAAACCATGAAGGATATCTGTCTATCCCCACTGAGTCTCACTAGCATTATAATAACAACCATCTTTTCTCTAAGGTCTTCTGTAAGACAGGTGATTTGTCCATGTGATAGTCCAACAGCCCTGGTAGCCAGAATATGTATGTATGTATTTATTTATTCATTTATTTATATAGAGATGGGGTCTCCGTATGTTGCTCAAGCCAGTCTCGAGCTTCTGGCCTCAAATGGGGAACTCCCAACTACTGGGATTACAGGCATGAGCCACTGCATCCGGCCTCCAGGGAGTCTTATGAATCCCATGTTACACATATTGTAGACGATGCTGCTGAGGCTCTGAGACAAAAAGGACTTGCTCAAAGTCACATAGCCAGTGTGACAGAGTCTGGATTGGGACCTGGGTAGGTGACTCTTGAGCCTCTGTTCTTTCCACTCCACCCCAGAGCTTCTGGCAATAACAATTGCACTTACACAATGCATCCCATGTGGCACACACTGTTCTAGGTGATATATATATATATTTAATCTGTGCAACAATATTATGAGGTAATTACTACAATGAGGGGCCCATGAGGAAACTGAAGTCCAGAGCATTCAAGTAACTTGTTTCTAGACACTCAAGTTAATACATGGAATCAGCCCTTCTGATTCATGTATTAACTTGAGTGTTAATGAACTCTGATTCATGTTCATCCCCACCGCAGTATACAACAGGTGTTATAAAGGACTGGCCTTATAGAAAGAAGGCCAATCTACGTGCACACATCGCCTGTGTGCCCACACCCCCACAGCTCAGTCTGGACCCTTGCTTTCCCCGAGATGCCCATTCAGGGTTGTGTGACCTTGGACAAATCCATCAATGTATCCTCAGTTCTCTGAGCCTTGGTTTCCCCCTAGACACTGGGGTGATTGGACCAGGTGATCTTTAAGGAGCCCCCACAGCTCTGCCATATCATTAGCCCCAGTTTAGTTACCCCCATCCTTCTGGCTGGGAGCCAGGGCCTTAGGGCACCTCTTCTCCCACCTCCACCCCCAGTGTCTTTCCTAGGAGTGAACTGATACAGGTTCAAGACTGGGCTTTGCAGGGGCAGAAGAAATTCAGTCCTGCCAGACCTAGCCCAGAAAAGCTGTATCCCATGACAGAGGAGTGGGTACTTCAACCTATCAAAGTCCAGCCTCCCACTGATCTCCTAATCCTCAGTCCATGTCCTGGTCTGCTCCCCAGTCTCAGGGCCCACATTCCTGAGCCCTTTACTTCCAGCTGCCCAGCAGCCTATTTCCCAACTTTATCTTCAGCCTTGACTCATTGTCACACCTGGAGTCTGAGGCCAGCAGCTGTCCTGACCATCATGACTCTTCCCTGCTGCTAACAATTGTGGCAGTGACTAAAACACGAGAATGTGCTCACATGAGGAACATTCTGACTACAGCACAAAGAACACACTCTTCAGCTGAAGAATGTCAAAATATCACCTGGAGACCAGCTTGTCCAAATCTTAGGTGTGCAGCTCTGAACACGTTCCTCAACCTCTCTAAGCTTCAGCTTCCTCATCTCCACAATGGAAAACATGATTACCATCTCATTGAGCTGCTATAGTAGATGGCCATCTTGGAGCACAGAGCCTGGTAAATAGTAGGAGGTTAATATATAAGACTTAGCTTTGATTCTTACATGCATGATCTTAATCAAGTCAATGAATCTCAATTTCTGAGCTCAGAGACAGGTATAAAAATACTTCCTCAATGAGATTTTTATAAAGAAACAATACAATAATGAATGTAAAATACCTAGCATGGTATCTGGCACACGGCTCAAAATAAAAAATGTGTTACCTTCCTTCACTTAGCTCCATGCACAGAAGTGAAACTATTTACAACAAATATATCTAAGTGCATTAAACTATATGTGTTTATTAACACCAGTATTACAAAAATCTCTCTAGAGAAAAGAAAAAGAAAGAATACTTCTCAACTCTTTTTATAAGGCTAGCCAAATAACTAGACAAACCTTGATACCAAAACTGTACAATGGTATTATGAAAAAAAGGAACATTTTGGACAAATCCATCTTGTAAACATGAATGCAAAATCTAAAAACAAAATATTAGGAAATGGAATCAGAATATACATTGAAAGAATAATTCGTCATGACCAAGTGAGGTATGTTCCAGGACTTCAAGAGTGGGAAATCAATGAAACAAAAGAGCTGGTTCTTTGAAAAGATCAATAAAATTGACAAATTTCTAGCAAGACTGACAAAGGAAAAAAGGGAGAAGACACAAATCACCAATAACAGGAATAAAACAGAGGATATTGATACAGATCCTGTGAATATCAAAATCACAGTAAGGAAATACTATGAACAACTCTACACCCATAAATTTTACAACTTAGATAAAATGCATCAATTCTTTGAAAATTAAAAACTACCATAACTCACTCAATATTAAATAGAAAATTTGGATAGTCATATAACTATCAAATAAATTGAATTTGTAATTTAAAAAACCTCCCTCAAAATAAATTTCTAGGCCTAAATTGTTTCACTGGACAGTTCTACCAAAAGTTTAAAAATAATTCATTCTATATAATCTCTTCCAGAACATTGAAGAGGAGGGGAGACTTCTCAACTCATTTTAGGAAGTCAGTTTTACCCTGTCACCAAAACTGGAAGAGACTATATACAAAAATAAATAAATAAATAAACAAACAAACAAACAAAAAAACTACAGACTAATATCCCTTAGAAAAATAGAAAAATTACCCCCAATAAAAAACAACAAATAGAGTTCAGCAATACATAAAAAGAATCATACACCATGACCAAGTGCAGTTTATTCCAGGAATGCAAGGCTGGTTCAATACTCAGAAATCAATCAATGTAATTCATCATATTAACAGACTAAGAAAGAAAAATCACATTAATTTATCAATTGATGCAGAAAAAGCATTTAACAAAATTCAGTATTCTTTCATAAGACAAACACTTGAAAAAGGAGGGAGTGTGAACTTCTTCAACTTGATAAAGACCATCTACAACATCCTACAACTGAGGTCATACTCAATAATGAAAGACTGTATACTTTTCACCTTATATTGGGAACAAGAAAAGGATGTCTGCTCTCATCACTCTTCTTTAAAATAATGCTGGAAGTTCTAGTCAATGTAATAAGGAAAGCAAAGCAAAGAACAAAGAAAGGAAAAAGGGCATACAGATTGGAAAATAAATAAATTGGCTCTGATTTGCAGAAGACATGAAAATCTCAAGGAATCTACAAAAAACAACCCTCCCAGAACTGACAAGCAAGTTCAGCAAGGTAATAGGATACAAGACAAACATACAGAAATAAATTGTATTCTATATACTAGCAATGAACATGTGCATATCAAAATTAAAAATGCAATACCATTTATAATCTCAACAAAAAATTAGATGTCAATCTAGCAAAATGCAAAGGATTTGTCTGTTGAAAATCACAATATGCTGATGAAAGAAATCAAAGAGCTAAAAAAAAAAAAAAAAATGGAGAAATATACCCGGGAGTTCATGGATTGGAAGATTCAACATAGAAAAGATGTCAGTTCTCTCAAACTTCTATGCAAGCTTAGTGCTGTTCTTATCAAAATTCCAACAAGCTTTTTTTGTAGACATAGACAAGATTATTCTAAAATTTATATGAAAAGGCAAAGGAACTAGAATAGCTAAGACAATTTTGCAAAAGAAGAACACAGTGGGAGGAATCACGCTACCTGATTTTAACACTTATTACATAGCTACTGTCATTAAGACTGTGTGGCACTGGCAGAGAGAGAGAGAGAGAGAGAGAGACAGGCATAGATCAATGGACAGAATAAAGAACTCAGAAGCATATCTGCACAAATATGCGCAACTGATTTTTTTTTTTTTTTTTTTTTGAGACAGAGTCTTGCTCTGTCACCCAGGCTGGAGCGCAGTGGTGTGCTCTCAGCTCATTGCAACCTCCATCTCCCAGGCTCCAGTGATCCTCATGCCTCAGCCTCCCAAGTAGCTGGGACTAAAGGCTTGTGCCGTCATGCCTGGCTAATTGTTTTTTGTATTTTTGGTAGAGACGAAGTTCCACCATATTGCCCAGG
This sequence comes from Mandrillus leucophaeus, assembly GCF_000951045.1. Taxonomy (NCBI): domain Eukaryota; kingdom Metazoa; phylum Chordata; class Mammalia; order Primates; family Cercopithecidae; genus Mandrillus; species Mandrillus leucophaeus. The sequence goes on from NW_012108663.1 coordinate 917,146, forward strand.
CTGTTCTCAAATTCCTGAGCTCAAGCGATCCATCCACCTCAGCCTCCCAAAGTGCTGGGATTACAGGTGTGACCACCATGCCCGGCCCCCAACTGATTTTTGACCAAGGTACAGAAGCATCTCAATGGAGGAAAGACAGGCTTTTCAACAAATTAGGCTGGAACAACTGGAAATTCATAAACAAAAGGATAAACCTTGACCTAGACTTTATACTTTACACAAAAATTAACTGAAAATGAGTCATAGATTTAAATACAAAATATAAAACTACAAATTATTTAGAAGAAAACATGGGAGAAAATCTTCAGGGCCTAGGCTTTGGTGAAGAATTCTTAGACTTGATATCGAAAGCATGATTCATACAAGAAAAGATGGATAAATTAGACTTCATCAAATTAAATGCTTATGTTCTGCAATAACATTGATGACAAGTTAAACTACAGACTGGGAGAAAATATTTGCAAAACATGTATTTGACATAGGACTTGTATCTAGAATATATGAAGAACTCTTAAGACTCAGCAGTAAAACAAACCAAGACAAAACAAACAATCCAGTTAGAAAATGGGCAAAAGACATGAAGAGACATTTCACCACAGAAGATCCACAAATGGCAAATAAGCACATGAAAAGTTAGTCAACATCATCGGTGCAAATTAATGCAAATTAAAACCACAATAAGATATCACTACATAGCTGTCAAATGGCTTTAAAAAAAGTGACAATAACAAATGCTAGTGAGAATGCAGAGACTGGCTCACTCATACATTGCCGTTGGAAATGTAAAATGGTACAGTAATTCTACACAACAGTTTGGTAGTTTCTTATAAGAATTAAATGAGCAACTACCATATGACCTAGCAGTTGTACTCAGACATTTATACCAGAGAATTTAGAACTAATGTTTACACAAAAATTTGTACATGAATGTTTATAGCAGCTTTCTTTGTAATAGCCCAAAACTGGAAACAGCCCAGATGTCTTTCAACGAGGGACTGGCTAACTGGTACATCCATACCACAGAATACTACTCAGCAATAAAAAGGAACAAACATACATGCAACAGCTTGAATGAATCTTTAGAGAATTATGCTAAGTAAAAAAACCAATACCACATGGTTATGTAGTGTGTGACTCCGTTATATAACATTCTTGAAATGACAGACTATGGAAATGAAAAGATTAGTGGTTGCCAGGGTTTAAAGAGGAGGTGGGAGCAGGAAAGAAGTGGGCATAGCTATAAAAGGCAATAGGAGGGATTCTTGTGATGGAACTGTTCTGTAACTTTATTTATTTATTTATTTATTTATTTATTTATTTATTTATTTATTGAGACAAGATCTCGCTGTTTTGCCCAGGCTAGAGTGCAGTGGCATGATCACAGCTCACTGCAGCCTTGACTTCTCGAGCTCAAGCCATCCTTCTGCCTCAGGCTCCCAAGTAGCTGGGACTACAGGCACGCAGCACCACACCCAGCTATTTTTTTTTTTTTTTTTTGAGACTGAGTCACGCTTTTTTGCCCAGGCTGGAGTGCATGATCTCAGCTCACTGCAACCTCTGCCTCCCAGGTTCAAGCAATTCTCCTGCCTCAGCCTCCCAAGTAGCTGGGATTACAGGCACTTGCCCCTACGCCCAGCTAATTTTCGTATTTTTAGTAGAGATGAGGTTTCACCATGTTTGCCAGGCTGGTCTCGAACTCCTGACCTCAGGAGATCCACCTGCCTTGGCCTCCCAAAGTGCTAGGATTACAGGCATGAGCTTAGCTTGTTCTGCAACTTGACTGAATCAATGTCAACGTCCTGGTTGTAATACTGTACTGTATTTTTGCAAGATATTAACATTGGGAGAAACTTGGCAAAGGATACAATATATCTCTGAATTGTTTCTTACAACTGTGTGTGAATCTACAATTATCACAAAAAAGCATGATTGAAAATATTAGCTGGCCAGGCACAGTGGCTCACACCTATAACCCTAGCACTTTGGTAGGCCAAAGTGGGAGGATCATGTTACCCCAGGAGTTTGAGCTTGCAGTGAGCTATGACTGCACCACTACACTCCAGCCTGGGTTACAGAGCTAGACCCTTTCTCAAAATAAAATAAAGTAAAATAATAAAATATTAACAAATGGAGTCCAGTAAAATACTAAAAGAATAATTCATTATGACCAGATGAGTTTTAATCCAGGAATTCAAGAGTGGTTTAACAATCAAAAACCAATCATTGTAATTCACCTAACAGTAAAAAGGAGAAAAATCATGATAAATGCATAAAAAGCATTTTACAAAATTTAACACACATTCATGATAAAAGTCTCAACACATTAGGAACAGAAGGGAGCTTCCTCAACCTGGCAAAGGGCATCTATGAAAAACCTTCAGCAAACAACATACTTCATTGTGATTTTTTTTTTTTTTTTTTTTTTGAGATGGAGTCTTGCTCTGTCACCCAGGCTGGAATGCAGTGATGCAGTGGTACGATCTTGACTCACTGCAACCTCCTCCTCTCGAGTTCAAGTGATTCTCCTGTCTCAGCCTCCCGAGTAGCTGGGACTACAGGCATGCACCACCACGGCTGTTTTATTTTTGTATTTTTAGTAGAGATGGGGTTTCACCATGTTGGCCAGGCTGGTCTTGAACTCCTGACCTCAGGTAATCCACCCGCCTCAGCCCTCCAAAGTGCTGAGATTACAGGTGTGAGTCACCATGCTGGGCCTTCATTATGAAATATTGAAGCTTCCACATAGTGAGACTGAGTGCAAGACAAGATGCCCAGTATCACCATTTCCATTCAACATTGTCCTGGAGGTTCTAATCGGTGCAATAAGGCAAGCAAAAGAAATAAAAGATTGGAAAGGAGGAAGTAAAATTACCATTATTTGCATTCGACATGATTGTGTACATAGAAAATCCAAAGACTCTATTGACAAAATAATAAAACTCATAAGTGAATTTAACCAGATCACTGGATAGAAGGTCAATATGCAAAGATTCATTGTATTCCCATATAGCAGCAAAAAATAGAAAAATGAGGTTTTAAGAACCTTATCATATGTAATTGCACAAATATGAAATAGGAATAAATCTAATGAATAATGGGGAAAATCTTGACACCAACAACTATAAAACATTGTGGAGAGAAATTAAAGGAGACATAAATAAATTAAGGGATAAACCATATCTGTGATTTAGAAAAATTAATATTCATAAGAAGTCAGTTATCTCCAAATTAATCCATAGAGTCAATGTGATTTCATGCAAAAATCCCAGCAAGTGCTTTTTATAAATTGAAAATGATCAAATTGGTTCTAAAATTCAGATGGGAATGCAAAGGGCCAGGAATTTCCCAGGTAATCTTAAAGGAGAAGAACATAGTTGGAGAACTCTTACTACCAGATATCAAGACATAGAAAGCTATAGTAGTTAAGACATTGTGGTAATGGCACGAGGATATAGAAACTGCCAAATGGAAAGAAGAGAAAATTCAAACACAAAGCCACACATATATGATTACTTAATTTATGACAAAAATGACACTGCAGTACATTGCAGGTTCTTTTTAAAAAGAAAAATAAATAAATAAATAAATAAATAAATAAATGCTGCTGGATCAGTTGGATAGCCATGGGGAAACAAAAATCTGTATCTTGACCCTGCCTCATACCATACACAGAAGTCAGTTCCAGATAGATTGCAAATATAAATGTGAAAGGCAAGACAATAAAGCTTGTAGAAGAAAGTATAGGAGAACAACTTTGTACCCTTGGAGTATACAAATATTTCTTTAAAAATGCTATCCAGGGAAAGGAAATTTGATAATTTTGACTATATTAAAATAAAAACATTCTGATCATCAAAAGGTTTTAGTAGGAGAATGAAAAGACAACCCATGGAATGTGAGAAAATATTTGCAATAGATATATCTGGCAAAAGAGTCATAATTCGGAATGTATCATGCAACCCAATAGAAAAATGTGCAAAGGACTTTGACAGGCACTTCACAAAAATAGAGTATCAAGATAGACAGTAAACATATGAAGAGGTGCTCCACTTAGCCAAAAAGAAAATGTAAATTAAAACCATAATGTGATGTCATCATTAACCCACTAGAATGAATAAAATGAAAGAAAATACAAATGCCCAAATTTTGGTGAAGATGAGAGTCACCAAAACTCTCATATACTGCTGGCAGGAGTGTAAATTGGTACAACCCTTTGGCAAACTATGAGGCAGTATCTGTGAAAGCTGAATGTATACTTACCCATGAACCAGCAATTCCATTTGGAAAGACATGCACATAAATGTTTATAGCAGCTATATATGTAACAACCAAACCGTTGAAATTACTCTTAGGTCCCAGAATTATGGTGACCTTGGCAGCTGTGTGGAGGCAGAACTAGGGGTGGTGAGACAGAAGACATGGGCGCAAGAGGTGGTTGTGGAAAGAGCTGGGTGAGAAATGGTGGTCGAAAGGACTGGGGCCATGGCAGTCGGTGAGGGCACTGGAGAGGCCGGGGGGTGGGTGGGGTGGGCGGCGGGCGGGAGAGGAAAGAGGTAGAGGCCACATGACTAGAAATAGATTGGATGTGTGAAGTGAGGGGAAGCCAGAGCCAGGGCCTGAGCTCCTGGGAGGATGGCTGCACCATTTGTTCAGGAAAAGAAGCAAGGAGGATGAGGACGCATGGGTGGAAATGGAGAAGGAGTTTGGTTTGGTGTGGGGTAGGTCTGAGGTGCTGGTGAGACCAGAGGAGAAGGCCATGCAAGGATGAGTGACACTCTCTAGCCCCTACTCATCCACCCTCAAGTCACCAGAGAGTATCGGGTAGACGCCACAGAGAGAAGAGAGGTAAGCTGGAAGATAGAGGGCCCCTGGCCTTTGGCCTGATCCCAGGCTACATGGAAAGCAGATGGAACACCAAACATCAAGACCAGTGTGCCGCTCTTTAAGCCCTGTCCCCTGCCACTGCTGGGTGGGCGCCTCTACCTTTCCAGACCCCAGGTCCCTGTCTGTTCCTTGGGTTCTCTAGACTGGGTTTTTGGTACCAGCAAGGGTGGTCTCCTCCATCTCTGCCCTTTCCCATGAGCCCTCACTGCCCAAGGAGACACTCCACTGACCTCCCTCTCTCCTCCCATCTAGGCTGCACTGTGTGGTCCTGCTCTCTAGAGAATCTGATCCATGCCCTCCCTCTTACCCCCTGAAAGGAATAAATACTCACAAGATCTTCTAGCTTAGATTCCAGCGGTCACATAAATTAGAGCCTTCAGTGTGCAGATGGGGAAACTGAGGCTCAGAGAGGGGAAAGAACTACTTGTTGAAGGTTACTCAGAGAGAGCTAGGGTAGAAGCTGAGCCAGAACTCAGGCCTCTTAAAGCCCTGGCTTTCTCCTTTGGAGAAAAAGAAATGGGAGAAATAGAAAGAAAAAAGGGAGAAAGATGGCAAAACAGAAAAAAGCTACTGCACAGGGAGTCAGTAAGAGACAGGAACAAACTCTGACAGCAAGAGAGAGAGAAAGAGAGAGACAGAGATGTGAGAGACAGAGGGGAGAGGGAGCAAGAGAGAGTTGGGATAGGGAATAGAAAAAGAAAGAAAGAAGAAAAAGAAAGAGAGGGGGGAAGAAAGAAAGAGAAGAAAAAGAGAAAAAAGAAAGAGAGAGAAAAGGAAGAAGGAAGGCAGTAGATCAGGCTGGCTCCCTGCTCCTGCAGGGGCTGGTGGGAGCTGAGCCCATAGCCCTGTAGAAGGCAGAGATGGGTGGCCCCAGAAATTCTTACCTGCCAAACCCCATCAGCCCACAGAGGCCCAAACCAGAACTGAGCAGTTGATCTAAACAGAAAACAAACAGAGCAAAATGAAAACACTCTGGCTGCCCCCAGGCTGCGGCTCTGTGCATTCATTGGCCCCCAGGAGGCCACTGGGAAAGCAAGGCACAGCTTTTGTAACCCTCCTCTCTCGGTGCCCCCCCATCCCACAACCACCCCCCACCAAGAGCCATAGACTCAGCTCTGTTCAAGATGCCATGGTGGGGAGGGGGCAGGGCTCTTGGGGCCTAGTGGGTGGGGCTGGTGAAGGCGGTGTGTTCCCTGCCCTTGGCCTAGCAGAGAAACAGCAAGGCCGGTGGGGGGCTGACAGAGAGGGGAAACGGTCGGGGGATAGAGCTCTGCCCCCTCCCCCACGCAGGGCTGGGGATTCCTAACCAGTCCTAAGCTTGTCTATGGTGTCGTGAGGGTGAGCAAGCAAAAAGGGGGCACATTGAACACCTACCATGAGTACAGTGCATCACTCTTGGTCTCCATTGGGCTCTGGAGCTAGAAATGATGACGAAAGAGTTTCAGTTTACATCTTACTTATCGTTAATAACAATGACACAAGTGATAACTAGTAAGGGTCTTGTACTTTGCAGATACCAACTACCCACAGGCAAACTCACTGAATCCTCGAAACCCTACTGTGCAGTACTGTGATTAGCTCTATTTCACAGAAGGGGAGACTGAGGCTCAGGGAGGTGAATCAGCTTGGCACACAGCTGGGAAGGGGTTGAGCCTGGAGAGCTGAGAGCAAGTCAGTGGACTCTGGGTTGAGAAGTAATGACCAGAGCCAGTGTTCAACGTAGGAAAGTTCCTCTCTAAACCCAGGGACATTGCCCAGCCCTAGAAACTTCTTATGTTATCCCAGGGAGTAGCAGAGGCAAGCAGTGTGTACAGGGGAAGCCAGGAGAGGGGACTCAGAAGAAGTGACCCCAGGGAGGTGGCAAGGTGTTCTAGGGTGGGACCACTCCAAGATCCAGGGAGGTGCTCAGTGGTTGGAACTCCCTCAAGGATTGAAGTTATGGAGGTTCAGACAAAAACATGTCATCAACAAATATTTATTATTGAGCACTTATGGTGATAGAGGTCAAAACACAGGTTCTGGAGCCACACTGCCTGTGTTCAAATCCCAGTTTCACTATTCACAGTGTGACCACGGTATAGTTCTTTAACTTCTCTGTGTCCCAGTTTCCTCATCTATGATCGTAACTACCTCAAATAGTTTGTGAAGATTAAATTTTTTTTATTCTAAGTAATGCAACTGCAAGAGTGCCTGGCACATGGTAAGCCTCAAATATTAGCTCCCGATGTCCTTGTCATTATTGTGGTTATTTGCCTGGCCTGCCCTGAGCACTAGGATAGTATCGGCAAGCCAAAGCAGCTGTGGTTCTTGTCCTCGTGGAGCTTTGAGTCTGGCAGGGAAGGTAGCCATTCATCACAAAGTAACACAACAAAAGGAAAACCGCAGCAGTGAAAAGTGCCATGGAGGAGAGGTCCATGGTGCCATGAGAGTACAAAATGAAAAATTGTGTCCCAGCCAGGAACATCTGTAGACATTTCCTTGAGGAAGATACACTTGAGCTGTGTTCTAAAGTCGAAGTAGGAGTCAAATAACCGAAAAAGAGAAGGAAGATCATCTCTGGAAGAGGGCACAGCATGTGCAAAGGCCCAGAGGTAGGAGGGAACTTGGGAGCTTAGTACAAGATGTGTTTGGAGAGGTACGCAGGGGCTAGACCGAGGCAGACCCTGTAATTTGTGGTCAGGAGTCTTGCCTTTTTCTTAAGAACAAAGGGAAACCAGGGGAGGATTTTAAGGATGGAGTAACATGATCAGAAAAAGACAGGGCCAAATCCTAGGTTGAGACATGTCTCTGGCTGTGAGGTGGAGAGAAAGGCCACATAGAGTAGGATGGGCAGAGGCTGGGTTGCAGTCTTGGCCCTGCTGTTGTCTCCCTTGATGCATGACCTTGAGCAAGTCCCTTTTCATCTCTGGGCTTCAGTTTTCATCGTATACCAAATGGTCTCTGAAACGTACTTTAGCGGCCATCTTGTCCTTCTTTGTCTACTCTCGGTCTCTATCCCCCATTAAGAGGGGAAGAGGGCAAGGAAGAGATTCTGAATGCAGCACAGCCCCCTCTCCTGTCTTCTTCCTCCCTATACCTCCACAATGTGTCCCAGACCCCATGTTCAGGCTCTGTGGGAAGGCTCTCTCCTCCTCCTCCTCATCCACCCATGCTTGGAACATCCCTGTCAGCCTCAGGATATTACGGGATGGGTCCACCCAAGACTGGGACTGAGGGAGGCTCAGGGACCCCCATAGTGGTTGTTGGTTATGCTGGAAAGCCCAGAACCACAGGCAGCTGGGAGAGGCTGCCCCCGCCAGGATGATGGAGTGGGTGTGACATAAATTTCTCAGGACAGGCAGCAAAAAACATTTACAGTCCCTCCTTGCTGAGTCTGGTTCCAATCAGGCCCCTGGCCGGCCCTCTCCCTACACCCGCCACACCGGGCTGGCTCCTCCAAAAGCCAGAGTCATTTAGGGCTTTTGTCTTTTCTCCTCCTCTCCCTACTGTTTAAGAAACATTCACAAAGACATACATACATATAGGGCCCCTGCTCTTGTGGGGGCCTCTGTGTACCCCCATGAGTGTACACATACACACTTATTCATACACACACGTGGCCCCCCGTCGTTCTGTATACCCACACACATATACAGACTAACAGATACAACAGATACACACACACACACACACACACACGCACGCACACACCACATTCGGACTGGAGACTGGCCTTGGGTGGGCTGAGGAAAGCCATAGCCTCAATTGCCAGCCATGAGCCACAGACAGCAACATCCCCTCAGGTTGGGCACCGAAGGACCCAGGAAATGCCTTCCTGCAGGAACAGTCCCCAGGTCGTTCCTCTCCTGCTCCTCCTCCCAGCAACCCGTGGCTGCCATGGCAATGGCCTGCCAGGTCTGCCTTGGGAAAGCCCAGGAATGCCTTCCTGAGGTGGAGTTAGGCTCTGGCCAGGCTGGGAGTGGGCCCTGAGGGAGGCAGAGGCTAACTTAGAAGGTAGACTGGACAGGCACAGGAGCCCCATCTCCCGCTCAGCCCAGGGCCCCAGAGGCCTTGGGCAAGCCCTACTCCAGCTCTGTGTCGCCTTCTTCCCCAGGCTTTTCTGGTACTCCACCCTTTTCCTACCCTCAGCTCAGGCCACCAAATGCCTCACCCTGCCACCCAAGAAGTATCTGTTTCTCTTGATCGGAGCTGAACAAACTTCCTTTCATGGGCCTTTCTTGCCTACCTGAATGCTCAAGCCATTTGGTTCCTCCCGGAGAAGCCAGAAGGGGCTCTCTTGTTTACTCAGAATGCATGGGTCCAGTCATTTCACACCAGATCCCTGAAGTAAGGCCCGGCTTCTTTCCACAGCAATGGTCTCACACACGTGGGAAGGCTGGCATCAGCAGAGAGGGAGAAGTTACTCCACGCACAATTTGGTGAGGATTTGGGGGCTAAGGGAATCCATTAACCTTTTTGCTTCCTTTTCCCCTAGAACAATCTGAATGGTGGTCCTGAAAGAACCTTAAAAAAGAAACTGCTGTATGTGGGAGAGTATCATCCTCACCCCTTGCCTGGAGGCAGAATGATACCACGTTATGAATGTGTATTTAGGGAAACCAGACCTGGGTTCAAATTCCTCATCATCCTTTACCAGCTGTGTGAACCTGGACAATCGAGTTGAACGTATTGATGGGTTTCTTCTCAAGATCTAACATGCCCAGAACATGGGCCATACTAAATACTCAAGAAGTGCTCAATCTAGTTGCTTCACACTAACTCTGCCCCACTGAAATGGACAGGCCTAGGGAGAGGAGCAGAAGGAGGAAGGGAACTGATGTTCATTACATTCATTACTTCATTTAACACTCCTTGCTCCTGGTTGAGGTATTTACTATTAGGATCTCTGAGTTGAAACCTGCTCTCTCTAGCTCCTGAGCTCACATCAGGACATCATTCCATGCTGGAGGGATGGTGGGGGTGGGGATAGGTCCTTTAACCCTGGTTTTGAGAGTGCTGCAGGCTAGTGCAAGAGGTGTTGTCAAGCCCCCACCCCCCAGCTGCCCCCTTCCTTGGGGGAAGTTGAGCAGATCAGCTGGCTGCCAGGACCTGCCACAAGCTGGCTCCAGAGTGACTTGGTGGACAAACTTTATGAGGCAGAAAATCCAGCATCCACCTCTGGGAGCAGCAGCAGCAAAGTAGCTGACTTGGCTTTGAGTGGAGGAAATCCCATCCCTCTTGCCCAGATAACCCAGAACCCAGAGCACACCTGGCCCCAGGCATTTTTCAGCTTCCTTAGGCAGGGAAGCCTCTGAGAAGCCTCCAGGGAGGCAGATTTTAGCTGAGCATAAGGAAAGTCAGAGATCTGCAAGGGTGGAACCAGTTACTTGGCGGGGAGTGAGTTCTCTATCACCACAGGTGTGTGAGCAGAGGCTGTCTAACACCCAGAAAGCTGGCTAGAGAAGGGGTTAAAGCCTTCACTTAGGACAGGGGTTTCTGGCCTGGAAGTGGCCCACGAAAGGGACCATGAAATTAAAGGCCTTCCTGAAATCATGTGCAACACTTTGCTGTGCACTTTTATAGGAAATGGGTTCATTGCTTTCACAAAGTTGTTCAAGAACGTGCACTCCCCAGTGTACTTACACAGATAAGGAAATGGAGCCTTGGAGAGGGAAAAATACTGACTCAGAATCTCTCAGCTTCCTAACCAGCTCATGATTCCACCCTGTTTTCTACTATACAAACTGCATTCCCATCCTGTGTAGGTGTCTCTTGATTCTCATGACGGCCTAGTGAAATGGATCACTGTTCTTGTCATTTTCCAGAGAAGGATTCTGGGGCCCAGAGAAGGGAAGGGCCTTGCTTGGGTCACACAGACAGTTAGAGGACAAGCCAGGACAAGATCCCAGGCATCCTATCAATTATTTTTCCCCAACCCCATTTTGTTCTTGCCCTCCAGAGGGTCAACAAGCAGAGTTGCCTACAGTGGGATCTGCTGCTCCTCCTCCAGCTTGCAAGAGAGCTCATAGCACCCTCTTGCCATCTTCTTGCTCCCCATATTCTGGGGACCAGGCTCCACATCCCACCCCACAGCTCTTGCTAAACATTCCTGGAATCTGGATTTGGAACAGTGGCCAGGGCGTGGCATGAAGAGGGCACGAGAAGGGACAGAGCTGCAGTTACTTCTCCCCTCCAGAGAGCTTCCATTTTTACTTGAACTTACTTGCAGTTAGGTGTGACCCCAGGGAAGCTGGGTGGCTGATGCTTGCACCCACACAGAAGTGCTTGTGACCTGAGTAAGCAGTGGTCAAGCCAGGAAAAGATGGGGCGGTGGCCTCTGCAGAGTAAAGAGGGCCCAGGGCCAAGGTAAGGAGGTCAGCCCCTTTCTAGACAATGCCACCTCTCTGTTACAGTTGAAAAAACAAATCTCTGCAGAATCCCAGGGACAGGGGCCTGAAGATAAATGTCCCCCTCCACATCCCCCTTGGTGATGTCCCTGAGATGGGGCTGGCAGGCAAAGCCAGCCCACTGCCAGCCTCTGCTATTCCAGGGATGGACAGTAGAGGTGAGCATCCAGCTAGCGACATAGGCTTTCCCTGAAAGGGACAAAGGCCAGTAGGTGGGGAGGTGGGGCATTAGCCATGAGGCATATCAAGCAGGAGAGGGGCAGGCCCTGAGTGGGCTGTGGCCAGACAGGATAGGCCAAGAGGAGATCACAAAGACCCCAAGACCTGGAGTGCCACAGAAAAACCGGCTGCTCAGTGGAGCTGTCTCCACGTGGGCCAAGGAGGCCCTGTAAGTCACAGTACCCTTTGATTTTTCTTAACAAAGCTTATCCCTGTGCATTTCTGTTCTGATTATAAAAGCCAAACATACTCATAGTGGAGAATCTGGAGAATGACAATTACAAAGAAGAAAATTACCAACTGTGTGATGTTGAGCAAGTCACTTCACCTCTCTCCACTTCTGTCTCCTCATCTGCAAAATGGGGATAATATGGTATTTCTCCCATAGGATAGCTATAAGGAGTAAGCGTGTATAAATATATGTAAAGTACTGAGAAAAGCGCTATACAGGTGCTGGCTTTTATTATTGTAATCCATTATAATCCCACCACCTATAGTCAGACACTGTTAACGATTGGTTAATTTCCTTCTAGTCTTTTTATTTGAATGTTTACTGTTGGTAAAAACAAAAAATCAGGATCATGCTGTATCTGTGACTTGGTATTCTTCATATTTTAACTTAATGTTATAGCATGAGCAAATTTTTCCTCGATAACATCCTTATAAATTGTAGATAATTGTATGTATTTAATTTTCTTATGTTGGACATTTAGCTTATTACTGTTTTTATGAATTGCTTTTACATATATTTTAATCCAAATTTGCAGATATTTCTTTAGTGTTGGTGTCTGTAAGGGTAATTACTGAGTCAAAATATATACCTGGTTTTAAGGGTCTTCGTATTTCCAAATTGCCTGCCAAAAAGGCTATACCAATTTACACTTCCACCAACAGTATATGAGATTGCCCATCTCACCGCAACCTTGACCACTATTTTAAATTTCTGCTAAATTGATGAACAAAATATATATCCTTTATATTCCAACTGGTTGGAGTCAGGAATGGGACAGAGTACCATGACACGGACTGTTAAGTGGGTTCAGCCTTGTAGGTTAGAGTGGTCCAGATACACTTCCTACCTGGAAAAGGAGTAAGAATGAAAGATATGGTTGTGTGGTTACTCTAAGAAACCAAGAAAAAAAGCCCTAGTGCTAGGGCAATGAGGCCCAAGAAGATGTGATTGCCAATCCTTAGAGTTGGCCGAAAGGCCTCGCCCCAAATATGTGTGGAGTTCCCCTGCATGGCGAGACAGGAATAATTATAATGTAAATTGGGCTTTGGAAATGCAAATGTAAATTCAGAGCTGGGTGCATTGACATGGCTTCTGAACACTGGAGGCCTGGGTATGTGACTCAGGAGTCCTTGGCTAAAAAGCAATCTTAGGAGCTTTCAGAGAAACAGAAGATGGGACAGCCATGTTGTACAGAGAGCAGCTGCGGGAGCTGTAGAAGTTGGGGCGGCCACTGGGAAAAATCTTGGAGCCGGAAGGCTGGGAGGAGATACTGCTCAGGGCACTATGCAGGCCTCCCAGGACTGTGCAGGTACAAGCCAAGGGCCGGAGCTGAGGGCTAGACTTGAGTTGTAAACTCCCAACCCAGGCAAGTCAAAGGCGTAGGAATCAGTGAGCGTAGTGGCATGAAGATGCAGATTCATGTTATCACCAGACCACAACTCTGCCTATTGAGCAGCGACTGTTTGCCAGGCTCCTAAGATGGGAGATCAATGGATAGTACCTACTCTACATGTGGAAACTGGGGCACAGAATGGCCAAATAACATGTCCAAAGTTACATATAGTCACTGGGAGAGCCAGAAGCTGAGTCCAGGGCTCTTTTTACTCAGGCCCCTTTAGGCAATGAGTTTGGCAATTGATTTCCTTGAGTTGGTGGCAAGTTCTCCTTACTCTTGACTTGAGTAGAGGAGCTTTCTTTGCTGGCCAGAACCCCTGAAAGGATGTTATTTAAAGGACAGTAAAAAGTTGTTTGTACAGAAGCCCAGATGCAATAAAGCTAGAAAGAATGGGTTTAGATAACAGCAGGAAGGACTCCAGGAAGAACCTCAAAGTACTTTATTGTATCTTTAGATACAACAGATAACCAAGAAGGCCAGGGTGCCTGTCTCTGCTATTTTTAGCAGTTGTCCTTTCCCACACCTTTTCCTTTCCCAACATCTCATTGCCCCATATTCCCTCATTGTGCGTGTTCACCAGAGGTGGTCTTGCTCACTACTAGTACACTCTGAGATCCTAGGACACTTGTGGCAACAGAACAGCTAGGATCTAGCTCAAGCCAGGAGTGGCCTGAAATTTTGTCACCCACACCCCTCACCAATCTCTGCCTGCTGGGCTCTCCATTTGACCCAGTGGCCTTCCCCACCAGCCACAGTGTTGATCAGGGAAGCATCACAGAGAGCTAAGGGTGAAGACAGCAGAGTGGTGCAATGGAATGAGAATGGACTTGTGTTACACAGACTGCAACCCCGCTGCGCTGCTACAGCTAGTTTGACCCTGAGCAGGTGCATTTGCCTTTCTGGCCCTCACTTTATGACTGTAAAATGGAGGATGATAGTAACTATCCCATCGGGTTGCTGTGAGAATGCAAATGAGATTGTATATTTGGTTCATAAATGTGGCCAGAGCGCCTATGTTCTGCCAAGCCCAGTGCTAGGTAACTGTGGGGAGGGGAGGCCACAGAAATGAACAGGAGGGCCAGTCCCTGGTCTCAAAGAGCTTTCAGTTATACTCATTTCCTCTTTCCCCTTCTGTGAGCAGATACTGAAAGCAACCTCTTCCTAGGCCAAGAATCTGGGTTTCCAGAAGCTCTTCCTCTCTCTTAGGGCAAGAAGGATGGGAAAGGGTCCTCCATCCTGCACTTGACCCTTTGCTGGACTCTTCTTTGTTTACATATCAACAGATGATTGACAGGCCCCCAACCCAATGCCTGAGTACTGGTCCTCCTTATTCATACCCACTGTTTCAGATTAACCCAACATCTCTTGTCCTCACACCTAGAAAGCTCTCTATGGACACAGATAACCCCTCTTTATAGATGAGGAGACAGAGACTCAGTCTTGTAAAGGAGGTGGCCCAAGGTCCCAAGACAGGTATGTGATGGAGGAAGGATTAAAATCCAGATCCCAGTGGACTGCAAAGGCCTTGCTCCTTCCTCTACACCACATGGTTGGGAGAGAGCTGGGACATTGGGATTGCTCCTGAGGCTCTAGGCAACAACGGGGACAGTCAAGGCCAGGCCAGGCCAGGTGCTCACCCCAGGTGCTTCCTCACAAGCTTTTCCTCAGACGTCTTGTCTCTTCCCTTCGCGGAGTAAGGCTCAGAGGAAATGCCTCACCACTCTCCAGGCATGTGCTGGAGGCTGAGGACTGGTGCCTCATAGGGGCAGAAGGAGAGCTGGTGATCTCAGCACAGAGGAAAGCCCCTCCTAGAGCCAGTCTGGCCCTCTCGGCAACCTCTCAGCCATTCTCTAGAGCTCTTGCCAAACCTCCCCTGCTTGAGTTTTTCCAGAGGTCCAGGGAAATTCCAGGAGTCAGGGATGTCAATGTTTCTGACATACACAGTCACAGCATCCCACAAATGTACCTGGCTGATCACACTCAGCTACAGTCTCTCTTTTGAATATGGGTGTGTAAGCAGGCCTGTGCACGTACACACACATACACACATGCTATAAATGATGAGTCAATTCCACAAGCCTCCTGCAGAAGCCCATATCTTCTCATCCTGTTTACATTTCAGCGAGTCCCACCTCACGTTGCTCTGAGTGTGTGTACGGGTCACAGCAATGCTGAGAGCAGCATGGGCCAAGTGCAAGACTGGAGCTTCCACCCCTCCTCCCCTGGTTTCATGCTCCTTTTCTTTCCTTTTCTTATTCCTCCTCCCAGATAGAGTTGCCTCCCTCTTCCAAAAGGCCACCCATGCTTAGCCACCCCTCACCTCAACACACACATATCATCGTCCCAGGTCTCACTGTCACAAAGAATAAAGCTGAGAGCTGAGTCTGCTGGGGTGTGGGTGGCATCAGGCCCAGAGAGGTCACATGCAGCTGCCCCAGCTGGCAGGAGGGTTCTAGAGAAATGGGTGGGAGGAAGCATTTTAGGAGCAGTAGGCCAGGTCAGAGAGCCCTGTTGGGTACTATGGGCCCAGGCAAGAGGTCTGCATCAAGAAGATTCCATTAAGGAAGTAAGACAAGAGGCAGTGCAACATAGCAACTGAAAGCAGACTGGAGCCAGACTGCTATGTGACGTGTGATAGTTATTTAATCTGTCTGTGCCTCATTTTCCACGGAAAAGCACTACATAGAAGTAGGGTTATTGTTTTTGTTTTTTAATGAGATGGCGTCTCGCTCTGTTGCCCAGGCTAGAGTGAAGTGGTGCGAACACAGCTCACTGCAGCCTCCACCTTCTTAGTTCAAGCTATCTTCCCACATAGCTGGGACCACAGGTGTATGCCATCACATATGGCTAATTTTTAAATTTTTTTGTAGAGACAGGGCCTTGCTATGTTGCTCAGGCTGGTCTTGAACTCCTGAGCTTAAATGATTTACCTGCCTTGGCCTACCAAAGCTCTGGGATTACAGGTATGAGCCACTGAACCCGACTGGCTATCATTTTAAGGATCAAACTTACCAGCATTTCTCCATGACCCCCAGTCACGTACACACACACACACACACACACACACACACACACACACAAAACAAAAAAACAAAAAAATGAAAAAACAAAAAAAAAAAAACCACTCATATTCTCCTTCCTCTGCAGGTGTCACATCAGCCTACAGATCTCCAAGCCAGTGCAGGCAGAGGCCGTATGACACAAGCAACCTCAGTCACCACTCATCCTCCATCTACTGGCCAGTCCCCCTCCAATTAATAAATTTCTGATTCTGACCCCCAGCCCAGGCCAAGGCTCACATTGGCTTGTGAGAACTGCATGTGCATCTCTTTACAAAGTTGTATCCAGTGATGTCATACTCATAGCTTGAATTCAGCCACTGTGGGAGTATTTATACCATGGCAATTGGCAACACTACAAATCAGAGATTTTTTCCCCTCCCAGTGAGCAAGTTGTTAAATATTTACCAGCACAACATTACTTGTACCAACCTTTCATTTCTCCACATTCCACCCTGGGGCCCTTCTCTACATGACACTTGGTCTTCTTCCAGACACTAAATCCAACTGTAGCTGATTCCCTGCAGCAGGATTGCCCTATCTGAGTAATATCTTGTGACTACTTCTTCTTGGAACCTCAAGACCCACTGTTGACTGTGCCCCTGCCCTTTGGCAACAAACTTTGTCCACCAGGGAGCCCCCTTCACTGCTAGTCAGACCTATTGCCCAGCCTCCATCCTAAGCAAGTATGAGAGTCTCATTCCAGGACCCTGCCCCTTCCTCTCCTCTGCCTGCACAGTGTTGCCCTAAAGCGCCAGCAGGCTGGTATCCGAGTCCCGAGCAAGCCATGATGAGGCAGCTGCTGTACCTCTGAAAAGCAGAGTCTAAGATTTTGCAAGTTGGATGGTTTGCTGCATGAGGGAGCAAGAGACCTGGAGGAGAAGCATGACCCAGGGTAGTGGTTGTCTTCTCTCGTGGGCTGGGTGGGCCAGTTTATTTATTCATTAGAATAAAAGCTGCATGAAGGTGGGATTTGACATCTATTTGTTTTTTTGCTGTGTTCCCAGTGCTTAGATCAGTGCTGGGCCCTTACTAAGTGTTCAATAAATATAAGTTGAATGAATAAATGAATTAATTTGCTTATTCAACAAATGTTTCCCCTAAGCTTTTATTTGTACCAGGCCATTTTAGATCCTGGTGATACAAAAAAGAACAACGTATGGCCCCTGCCTTCAAGAAGCTTCTGGTCCCATGGGCCACAGATGTGGCCATTAGCGAAACCCAGGAGTCACTCCAGGATGGCTTGTGAGCGCTGGTGCAGATGGGAGCAGGGGCAGGGACTCCCAGCTTCCAGACCAAGATGGGGTGCTGTGTGGGCCAGAGAAATCACAGTGTTTGTCTGCACGTGCTCAGTGGATTGTACTAGCTGCTGGCTGTTGGCTGAGGTGGCCGCCCAAGGTCTCTTGGCCAGAACACAGCTCCAACTCCTTCACTCTGGCCCCGCCCACCCAAAGGAACAGAGCTGTTGGCCAAGAGCGAGGAGTCAGGCAGGGAATCCCAGCCCCTCCCTGCCCCTGACTGGGCCCAGAAGGGCCTGGCATGCTTCTAATATCAAGCAGCAAATTCAATCAGGCAGATGAGAATTCCTATTATTTTAATATATTTAGAAGAGAGTTCAAGGTGGATTTTGTTCCATGCTGTATATTTTTACAACATGAGGTCAGGCCACTTTGATAAATGCTGTAATGCAGGCAGCAGGGGCCTTGGGAAAGGGTGAGTGAGAGAAAGAGTTGAAAGAGGGAGAGAGAGAGAAAGAGAGACAGAGACAGACAGAGGCAGAGACACAGAAGCAAAGTCATAGAGACAGAGAGGCAGAGGCAGAGAGAGAGAGGCAGAGAGAAAGACTGTATGTGCATCTCTGGATCCATTTTTGAACATATGTCTATGACTCCATATGTGTTTCTATGTCTGTTTGTTGTTCAAGTCGACAAATCCATTTGGGGATAAATAGGATGATTTTTCCACCTGCAGGAAGCAAGGCAGCCAAAGGCTGATTGGGGCTGCTCCACTCTGCTGCTCTCAGAAGGCCTTGGGCTGGGACTCGCGTTGCTCCCAAGGCCAGGCTCCAGGCTCTGCTTAGAAACTGAGATGCAGGCAGGCGGCCAGAAAGGCAGAGGCAGTCAATCCTTAGCAGGAGAGAGGCCCTGGGCCCCCGGGTGCCCCCTGCCCTTCTGGCTCTGCCATGTGACTCCATTCTCACCTTCCCCGGAGGATCCCCATTCTGCTCTTAGAAGCCGGCACACATGGCTCCCAGCATCCAAGGCCAATACCACTGGAGCACAGGGACTCGCGGTGCCTTCTTTGAGACCAGAACGCATAAGCATGGTAGGAAAGTGTTGACTAACCAGGTTGAAAGAAAAATCTTCTAGTCCGGAGCCTGGGGGATGGATAAGATGACCTTTGGAGGTCTTTGTCATGACAGAAATATTTGACTGAAAGTTTTCTCTTAGTGTTAAGCTTGGGGAAGAGGATGGGATGGGGTTCTCAGTTTCTGGAGAACTTTCCTTGGCTCAGAATCCTGAGAAAGGGTCCAAGATGTTGAAACTGGTGCCAAAAGCCCCCTGGCCCAGCCCAGACCTGGCAGGTGACCTAGGCAGCTGCTGAATCCATCCACCTGTTTTGGACAAGTGGCACCCTTACCAGCATGGTGTGTGTCTGCCCACTTAGGGCCTGTACCGGTATCCAGGTGGTGGATGGGATCACATCCACTTTCATCAGCTCCTGCAGTGGGTACACCCAAGACTTTTGGGAGGGAGAAAGCTTTGTAAACCTTTCCTCGAGGAAGGAGGAGGCAGAGGGACTCCCATCTGCTGTCTCAGCCTCACTACCAGGCCCCACGAGGCAGCCAGCTCACAAGAGGAACAGGTCTGCCTCAATCATCTCTTCAGCCTAGCTTGGTGGCATCCTTTTTTTTTCCTTTTTGGAGAAGGTCCAGAAAATGACAACATAGAGGACTAGAGGACAGGGAAAGTGAGAATGAGAGGAGGAGAAAGACAAAGGCCACATTGTTATCTCTTCAAAAAAAATTGTAGATGGTTCTTCAAAGAAGGATGATTGGCTGGGCTTGTGGCTGCCTCTAACTATGAGCATAACCTTGAGATAGAGTTGGTGGCCTGGAAACAAAGTGTCAGAGTTGGAGGAGGCTTTGTCTCTGCTCCTGCTGTTCACTAGAAGATGGCAAGTTGTTCTGTGGCTTGTCCCTTCCCTGTGCTCCCTCATCCGCCATCATCCTCCAAATGAGGCCTAACCACTACCACCCTCAGGGATGGCATATGTGCCAAGGCCAGGGGATATGGTCAGCTCTTGGCCCCTTGCAAAACTTTCACTGTCAGCATTCAAGGGCTGGGGATCAGGCGATACTTGGCCTTTTCAATTTCTGTCTCTTACACCATCAAGGAGCTTCTTTTGAGTGCCTGTTGCATGCCTCTAAGGAACTTTGGCAGAGAGGGTAGAAAATGCATAAGCACCAGGAAATCTAAGGGAAATCTCTCCAGGTAGAGAAAGGGCCTAGGCGGTGGGCTTACTGCTAAGGAGCTAAGAAAATGGGCCAGGGTGGCCCCAGGCAGGGACCATTTGGTTTGGTTCCGCAGAGGAGGCTGCTCCTTACCCTGGGCTACTGAGGAGGCAAGTAGGAAGTCCTCCTCCCTCTCGTTGCCAGTGTGGCATCAATGGCAGAAGTGGCATCCAGGATGCCAGTTCAGTGAGGGGCCTGTGTAGTTTAGTCCAGGCAGGGCCCCTGGACTCTTGCCTACAAGTACCCTAGAGGCATTCCAGCCTCTGACATCAGCGGCTTGGGAGGTTTCTTTCTTTCCAGAGAGTGTCCAGCTCTATCCATGAGCCTGTGTAGGTAAAAAGTGAGCACATACAACGCATGTGCCAATTTCCTGTCCATGCACCAAAGGGGCTTGGGCAGCTAACTAGCCCTTGCCTGCAGCCTCCAGAGTCTGACAGAGATGAAGAGAGTGTACAGATGCCACCATTTGCCTGTCCAGTCCAACACCAAGCTTACCTCCTCTCAGAAGCCTTTACTCTGAAGATGGCCCCTAGTGTGGCCACCCACCCTACTGGCCACTGAGGAAGGCAGACTCTTTCTGTCTGAATCTCTAGGCAGAGACTTTAGACCAGACTAAGCTCCCTGGGGACTCCTGGCCTCCCGTGGCCCCTCACAGCTACTGCCTGAAACAAAGTGTGTCCCTTTCCAGGGCTCCTAGTAATCTTACCCTCCATGTCCCCCTCCCACTCTCTCCTCCTTTCTTCTCTTCTGCAACTAATAACCATTCCCAACAGCATTCAGCCAACAGCCAAGCATCCTGCTGTCTTCCAGCTTGGTGCCTCAGCTTCTCTAGGTGGCTCCTGCCACCTTTTCTCTACCTCTTCGGAATTACCTCTTGGCCTTCTGTCTACACTTCCTCCATGTTTCCCATGTTCAATTCATCCAAAGATTGCCAAAGTCTAATTGCTTTGGCAGTTACCACTGCTGCAGTCAGCTCTCAATCCTCTCTGTCCCCCGCAAATTAGGGAGGGAAAGACTTCTCTCCATGTGGTGACAAACGAATCCCAAGATATCTTTATCTCTCTCATTATGGCTTCCCTCAAGAGAGTAGAGCTTTGTGCCAGAAAGCCCTGTAGTCCCATCTATAGTCCCAGTTCTGTAACTGCCTTGCTGTGCAGCTTTGAGCAGCTGCTACACTTCTCTGAGCTCCCTGCTCCCCCAATCACATGTTGAGATTGGACCCTGGCATCTGCCAAGGTTCTTCCAGCTCTGAGATGAGCTCCCTCTGTGTGTGCATGTGGGGTGTGCTGGCCATCACTGTGCCCCACACCTGACTGTCACCCACACTGGTAGCTCCCTTGACTCTGGCTGGCCTGGCCCCTGGGAAAGGCCATGTCAGATGCTTGAGGCTCAAAGGAGGTACTCCCAGCTGCTTCAGTTCCCGATTCCCAGCCCCTCCTCCTGTGTGTCCCTTCCTTGCTTGGCTCCCCAGCCAGCCCCCACTCCCTCTTATGAGCCTTCCCTCCATCTGGCTCCATCTTCCCTCCCTGGCCCCTCACCCCACCACCACCCCCACTTAAATGCTGGGCCCTGTTCAGGGATGGACAGGCTCTTTCTCCTCCCTCCTTTCTGGTGTTTCACCAGCCGGGAATTCCTTTGGAAATGTAGCCTGGAAATCCTCCCATCTTTGGGAAGCACTGGCCCCTACCCTGGCGGCCCAGCTGCTGAGCCCCATCCTGCGGCAGGTGTGTGTGTCGGTGTCTGGCCCTGGAGATTTATAACCTGTAGCAGGAGGGAGGCGCTGCCTTTGGAAGCATTTCTTCTGTCCTCAAACAAAGGCCTGTGGCTAGGGCACCCAGGGGAGCAAACAAGCAGGGAGGAAGCAACTGGCCTCACTCTCACTTCTCCCACCACTGCCGGCCACACCATCACTCCCTGCCTCACTCTCAGGCTTACTCCTTCTCCATGTGGCAGCTGGGTCACTCTTTTTTACCTTGCTTCTTCTCTCTGGATCCCACCCTTTCTGCCATCAAAATGTCTCTCCTATCTGTTCCCTCATCCCCATCCCCACCATCTCCCCTCAATCTTCTTCCCAAGCAGCCTGTTCACAGTATTGCCGCATCTACCTTCCTAAAAACGCAAATCTAACTGCATCACTCCTCTGCTCAAGAACCCTTTAAAGGCTCCCTGCAGCTGTAGAATCAAGTTCTAACTAATTAACCAGGTAGTCCAGGCTCTAGCTTTTCTGTTCAGCATCACCTCCCACCGTTTGCTCTTGAACTCTGCACTCAAGGCATTTGGGGCTTCCCTTATTTTCCAAAATAAGGGTCTTTGCTGGATGCCCCACAGGCACCTCAAACCCTCCATATTCTAAACAAAACGCCCCAACCCACCCATTCTGCTTCTCCTTCAGGAATAGCATAACAACCCACTCAGTGGGCTCCTCACTTTCCCTCACACCTGGCATTTATTTGGGGACCAAGTCTTGTCAATCCATTACCTCTGCCACCTCATGACATCTTCAAAACAGCCCCACTGCCATCACCCCAGAACAGAACGGGATCATCTCTTGCCTGACAATTATAGTAGCCTCTCCCACAGCCTGAATGAGTTTCAAACTGAGCTTGCATCAGGTTCTGCCCTTCCTTAAAGCTGATGGCCTACAGGACACACTGCCTTCACAGTCTTGCCTCCCAAGGCTGCCATTTCAGTCCTTGCCACACTGAGCTCCTAGAGTTTTCTGAACCTGACTTATAATATCCTAGTCCCTGATCATTGCTTTTACTCTTGTCCTTCACCTAGAACGTCCTCTCATCTCTCTGCAAGTTCAAGTTCCCTGAGAGGTCCATCGGCAACACTTCCTCCTCCGAGAAGTCTTCCCTGAACCTCTCTGTTGGAAATAACTGGTTTCTCCTCTAAACATTCTGTGAGCTTTCTGTACAGGTTTATAAAGCATAGTGATTAAGAGCACAGGCTCTGGAGTCAGACTTCTTGGGTACAGAATCCCAGCTCTAGAATCCCAGTTACTAGGGCAATTCACATAACCTTTCTGAGCCTGCATTTCCTCACCTGTAAAATGGAGATAGTTGTAGTTACTGTGAGGATGAAATGATTAATCTGTATACTGTCCTTGAGATAGTGCCTGCCATGGGGAAAGTGCTATATTGGTGTTATGGGTAAATAATACTAATAATAGATTAGTGATATGACTTCCTTTACTGATCTGACAGATCCTTACAGGCAGTAACCAAGTTAGATCCCTGTGTCACCCACACTGGACATTTGCTGACTGAATGGAGGCTACCCGCTCCCTGACACTTCAGGTCCCTGCAGAGCCAGAAGGAAGGAGGGAGACTGAGAAACAGGAAATGCCCTCCCCTCCCTGATGTCCCTGTGGCCTAGGGTGAGGGCCAGCTTGCTGCAGTCCCAAACCTCCCACCTCTCCTCTGAGGCCACTGTGCAGCTGAACATCCCTGCACATGGGGGTGATGGAGACAAATTGGAGAGAATTCAGAGAAGCGAGGTCCCTGAGCCCTTGGGAAAGGGCAGGCCCAGCTGAGGAGGAAGATGAAAGCAGTTCCATGTGTGTGGCTTGGCTGAAGGACAGCACTGGGTGTGGCGAAGGACATGACAACTGGAGACAGGGATTCTAGCAGTGCAAAGAAGCCAAAGAGGGGGAGGACTGGGAGCTCCATCATTGTGGGGCCTCTCTGCTCAGGCAAATGGGCTCTTGAGATGCAAGCCTGGAGCTTCTTGGAGACCCAGGCAGGCCTGCAGGCCCCTTCCTCCTACTGGCATAGACGGAGGACTCTCCATACTGCTTCCTAGGGCTGGCAGTTCTATGCAGTCCTGGCCCTGGGAAGGAAGGGAACCAGTCCAGCCTCTCCTCATCTACCTATAGCTGTCTGAGGCTGCATCTAGGTGGCTCAGTCGAGAGTCTGAGGTCCACCAGTTTGCAGAGCCCCCCCTGGAGCATGCTGTGCATTACCTGCAAGTCCATGACAGGGCTTGTGGGTTTTGAATCCTCCCTCTCCCTCCTTCCTCTGCCCCCCTCCCCCAGCTTCAAGCCATTGTTTTCAGACCACAGACCTCTGCCCTCTCCTCCCGGGTACTAAGGGGCAATTCAGGGGCATGGAGAGGCTGAGAGGAAATATTGGAAATGGCCTTTCCATCCTCCCCTCAGATCCGGGCTTCATCGTCCTTGGGCCAAGATAAATAAAGCAAGCAAGGGAGAGGCCTCTGCATGCTCAGTGTTGATGGCTAAGCTGCCCCTGTAGTGGGGGTGGAGGGCTGAGCATCAGTCTACCCAAGGTTGCTTTGGGTGCCTTATAACCCTCCTCCCAAAGGATTGTGTTGGAGGGAGTGGCCGGGCCAGGTGCCCAGGAATCAGTAGCATGAGGAGCAAGGCAGAAGCTGCCTGCAGTGCCCCCTTCATGGAACAGAGCTTTCTTGGGGTGCTGAGTCTATGAAGGCCTTGGAGGGAGGGCTAGGGAACCTAGGAGGAGGGGGGAATCTATAGCTGGGGGCAGTGGCAGAAAGATTTCCCCAACCAGCCCCTTGGCCCCCAGTGCTTCCTGTCTTTGACCTACCTAGGTCTCCCCAGGTCCACTTCCTGAGCTCAGAGAGTTGGAGGGCCCTCCGAGTGGGGAACCGGGAGGACCAAAGCCCAGAATCCCCCAAACTCAGAGTTCCCTGAGGGCCACTACCAGGCACCTTTCACTGTGACTCCTGAGGGGGCCAGGCTGTATCCTTGAGGTCATGGCTTAGCAGAGAGTATAAATTTTGAGAGAAACAGACCCAAGTTCAAATCTAGTTTCTGGGTTGTATTTTTGACAAGTACTGGACAAACCCCTTCCCTTCCCTAAGCCTTACTTTGCCATCCTAAAATGGAGAGCCAAATCTCCACCTCACAAGACTGTTGGCGGGAGTCAATGAAGTAACCACATGCAAGGGCCAGGCACCTGGTAAGCGTGAGCTGCTTTGCCCTTCTCTGCACTGGATGTGGGCCCCAGGCTGCCATTAAAGGCATGATCCTACAGTGCTCTGGAGGGAGGAGCTCTTGGCCAGCTGTTACTCCTGAGTAGTCTCCAAAGAATCCCCACTGATTCCTCTTACCCCAAGGTCATAGAGTGACTATGGAGGCATCAAGCCTCTTGCCACCTGGGCCAGGCAGAAGTGGCTCTTTGACCCTCCAGGCACAGTTTTCCTGAACGAGATTCTTCCCGGACAGACCCGTAAGTCTCTGGGCCATCCTTTTATCTGCAGTCATCTCTGCCATCTCAGCCTTGCACATGGCCCTCCCCACAACACTGGGCAGGCCTCTCGGCCAGTTCTCTGACTGAGTGTCAGCCTTGCCCGTGGAACTCTTTCTCTGAGTTCCAGATTTTTCAGGGCCATTCTTTGCCTTTTTGGACAATCTCACCACCTCCACCCTGTTCAAGGCCAAGAGCTCACTCTTGGGCCTGCTTTGTCACTTGCTTCATTTAGAAAGTCAATGGAGCAAGGGCTGGTCTGCAAACGTCCACCCCACAGTGGCAAGGGCCAAAAGAAAAGAGCCTGAAGGTGAAGGTCAGGAGATCTCAGGGCTAGTTTCAACTCCTCAGCTCATTCCTTATGTAGTCTTTGGAAGCCATTTCCTCTTTGAACTTCTGTTTCTCCATCTATAAAATGGAGGTCCAGTTCTTGCATCCCAGGGCTACTGGGACATGCACAAACATTAATGGCAGTAGGATCCTTGAAAGAATGTTTTGGCTCAAGGACCTGGAATTGACCCTTCTGGCTTGGCTCAATTCTGGGCCCCATAGAGGACACACAGAACATGCGGGGACCCCAATCCCAATTGTTGTTCCTCAGCTGTTTCCATTGGTTACATGCCAAAATCACCAACTCTTTACAATTCATTCATTCCCCTCAATTCTTTGTGAGAAAAATTGCCTCATGGGTGCTGAATCTTCACTGTTTAGAAATCCTTTGCATCTAGCCCAAATTCTTCTTGCTGCAGTTTCAGGCCTATACATCTCAGATACCTCCTAACCTGGCTTCTCTTTCCTCTTCCTCGACTCCTGACCTGTCCCCAGAGGAAAGAGTAAGGTGGAGGGCAAAGGGCAGCTTCGTGCTTGGCCAGATGGAGCAGATTATGGAGCAACATCACTCTTCCATAAGCCCTTCAGCTGTCCCATACCCTTTGCCTCACCCTCATGTCACTCTGCCCTGCACCGCTCCAGCTGGAATACTTGTAGTATCTCATTGGCATTGGAACTAGGGCGCCAGCCCTGACTTTAATCTTCCCTGGCAGCTCCATGGCATCGATAAGCCCCATGTTTATGGCAGAGGAAAAATGAAACCCACATTACCCCGCCAGGGTCCAGGCCCCAACAACAGAGCCAGGGATGTCCTCCAAGAGGCAACAAGATGCCCCAGTTGCCCTTCAGGGCACAGTGGAGGTGGGGTGGCATGGAGCCATGTGCCACTGCCTGCTGCCTGTAGATGCAGCACCCCCGCCCACTACGCCCAGCCCAACCTGGCCTGACTGCTCTCCTCGCTCAGTCTCTGCAGGGAGGGCTTCCCCAGCATTTGCAATGGGGGCAGCTCCCTCCTGAGTTTGAGGTTAAAGGGGATGCCTTCTCCAGGAATCTGCAGCCAAATTGCTGAGCTGTTCACAGTGACCTGGAGATGATGTTTGGAAATCTGATTTGTGATAACATAATGTTCCTTTTAAGTAACGTTGGCTGGAGAGGGAAGGAGGAAAAAACAACCAAGAAAAACAACCTTATTGAGGTTTAAAAGGGGACGCTGTCGTGGCTGCCTCCTTAATCTTCCAAATCATTTTCCTCTCTTCCCCCTCCTCCTCCTGCCCCAGACCTGCTTTTGTTTATAACAATCTCTTGAAAAGAAGATTGAAAGTGAAATCTGTTTCCTTGCTTAAATATATATATTTAAAGGGTGGAAGAAAGCACTCTTTCCCCACCCCCGACAGCCCCTCCCCTGAGCTTTGTGGGTAATTGGAGGGCTGCCTGCTCTGGGCTAGTCGGTCAGCATGGGCTCTCCAGTGCCCACTCATCGCCTCATCACAGAAGGATCATTAAGGCAAGAAAACAGGCTGGGGGTGAGATGAGAAACTGGAGGAGGGACAGCAAGGGCACCACGTATTCCTTGACTCCAGGCACTTTTTATGTAGTGGCTACTGGCCAGCAGTTCTCTATCTCCAGAGGAGAATAAATACAGTATGAGGGGGCAAAGTTAGACATAAGGCAGGACTTCCACCTTCATTGTTTAACACAATGTACTTGGCCTAGTAGTGAAAAGAGTTGAGAAATTTTAGCTGTATCCCCTGATGAATGAATGACCTCACTCCCCAACACCTATCTGGGCTGGGGTTTACTTTGCGGCAGAAGGAGGGTTAAACATCTGTGTCAGGGTAGGAGAGGATGGGGTGGCAGCTGAGAGGACCTCCCATTGAGGAGGAGATTCTTATGGGAAGGGAGGGATGGACTCAGTGGGGGAAGGATGATAGATACCTAGGGAGGGACCAACACACCCAGTGGTGGCTACCATGACTGTTGCCCCACCAGCACAACATCCCCCTCACCCACTACACACATGTGCTCACACTATGCTTCTATGCTCTGCCAGGGCACGTGCCTGACAACCCAGGTGGCACCTCATGCACCACCCACCGTCTGCCTTTCTCCTTGGTGTTCCGCGGCTCCTGGCCCATCCCAAAGCCAGCCAACAGACCTAACAGGGCAGGATGGGACAGGTTGAAGGGAGAAGGGGGTGCAGAAAGTCTGCCATGCAGCCAGCATGGCTGCCTGCCAGCTGGAGATAGATTCCTCCAACCTCGGCTTCTCAGGAACACCCACTTCCCTGGGCCTTGGTGCCGGGACCCCTGCCTGTTGGGGGCTGTGCTTCAAGAGAAGGAACAGAGAGGGCTTTTTGGTGTTCTTTTCAGGGGGCTTTACTCCCCCTTGCCCCATCCAGGGCATGTTATTACTATCAGAAATATCAGACATTTCAACTCAAATTAAAGTCAGGTTAAATGTCTCCACTGCAGAAATTCCACATGGTTCCAGATGGAGAGGAGAAATTCACTCTCAGCCTCCTGCCTTCTCTCCCTCCCTCCCCAAGAGTGGAATAAAAGCAGTAACTTGTAGTCTATTTTCAGACCATTCAATCCAATCTTCTCAGCTTAGAGATGGGGAAACTGAGGCCTAGAATGAGGGATGGCCTTGTCCAAGTTCACTCAGCAAGTTAGTGGCAGAGCTAGGACCAGGACCCAGGTGTCTTGATCTCTAGCCCACAGAGTTAATTTCATAGCACACATCTGCAGCCCTGTCAGACCCAGAACTTCTCTTGACCTTATAAACTTTGAAATTGCCACCAAAGATGGCCTAGCACTTCTGATGTTGGGACAAAAGCAGGAAGCAGGGTCTCTTAACTCCTGGCCTGCAAAAATCACATAACATTGCTTGCTACAGAGGCTATATAATCATGGGCAAGTCCCTACCCTACTCTGGGCCTCACTTTCCTCATCTATGAAATAAGAAATGCAGAGGCCCATTGTTTTCATTCACTCAGCATCCATTCCTTCTTTTCTGTAACTGCCGCCAACATTTTTGTGGGAGACTACCCTTCCACCACTGTGAGTATGTGTGAATCAGGTCCAAGGGCTGACAGATGATCTAACTCTGGCCAACTAGAGCATTCCATCATGCTGGTTGGAGTGATTACTATATGCAAAGTCATGTGACCCCAGCTGGGCCAATACAAATCTTCCCTGGAACTTCTAATAAAAGTGTAGGGAAAGAGACATTGGGATTTGATCAGCTAGAAGATATAAGCCTAGAGTTTCAGGAGCTCTAGGAGAACAGCATGCCCCACAGTGATGCCTACAAAGAAAAATGGGCATCCAAGAGACGGACAGACCTCACTTGAGCCTGGGATCTAGCATTGCCTGACCAGACCACCCTTGTACTTCTAACGTTTATGTGAACTAATAAGATCCCCTTTTGGCTTAGACTACTTTGGGTTGGATTCGTGCCATTTGCAATAGCAAGAGGCCTCACTAACATAATAGAGATTGGATATATCACTGAATGGTAGAGTTGGAAGGTAATCACCTGAGGCAGAGACTTAGAGAAAATGTAGTGAATGAATAAACAAGTATCTGAGATAATCATGACCTTTGTGGGCTAATATAAAACCTCAGACATTTGCCAGCTGCATTCTTCCAGCCACCTTGCCTATAGTAGACAAAGAATATAGGCTTTGGAGTGATATACCTTGCTTTGAACACTGGTTTCTCCACTTCCCATCTATATAGTCTGGGGCAAGCTCCCTCTCTATGCCTCAAGTTAAACCCAAGCAGATATCAAAAAGCTAACAGGTCTAACCCAAGGGGATGGGATAAAGAAAAATGACAATTCTTGGAATGTTAGGACAGTAGATATTTACAAGACCATTTTCTAAGGGCAAAGGGATTGGCAAGCATCCTTAGAGACAGTTGAGACTGAAGTCATAGGCACACCTCACAGGGTTGTATAGGTTATGCACAACTCTGGGGAGTTTCATGTACGTGGTCTCTCATGAGAAGTGAGCATCTTAGAACTATATCATTCATAACTTCTGCAAATGTGTATGGTAGCCCTAAGGCTGTGGCACATTGAAATTGACACCCCTGTCTTATTCACCGAAGGCACATTGTTTTACTCTTTATACCTTTAAAGAATTGGAATTGCAAGAATAATATTAATATGAAGCTATTGTTGGAAATATGGTGCAATTAATGTTCAAGTGTGGCCAAGGGACCTGAGAATACCAAAATATTGCCCCAGACCAAAGCCAGCTCTCCCCACAAGGCTCCCAGGAGAGAAATATGCACACAGAACAATGGCAAAGGAAAGCAAAGTAACACTTCATTGTTAGCTGGGCTTTGGGCCTCAAACCTCAATGTGAGCTCTTATACACTGGGCAGGGTTGTGGGGCCTAGCCTTGAGTCCTGAGGGATCTCTTCCTACCACATGGCCAAAACTGAATTTCAGATATTAGCTCACTCCTATCGACTTCATGGGATAAAGAGACAAAAGGGAGAGTAATGGCTGGTTAAAAGCTATTTCTAAACCAGCATTATAGTTCTAGCCATGTGGGTGAAAGAGAAAAGAAAGAGCAATCCACAGTCTTACCCTGATATTTAGTGCGTAGTGATTTGACCCATTAATTCAAGGTGGCCCAATCAGTGTCCTGATGGTTGATGGATCTTCCTTATAGGGGCTGGAGAGCAAAGAAAGGGATGACAGAAGGGATGTTTTCTTAGACCTAGGCCATAGACATTGGTGAGTCCTGACTTAAGAAATGGGTATGAAGAGAGTAAAATGATGAACTGAGTACACATAATAGACTCTATCTCATAGCCCAAATCTCTAGAAGTGATGCATATTAAGATTTTTTAAAAATTCATAGCCAAGAGACAACAAAGACAATGAAAGAAAGGCATTTTCGGACATTCAAGCACTCAAAAATGTTATGTTACAAATTTTATCTGAAATAACCTAGAGTAGATATATTACTCTAAGAAGCAAAATGAGTTCAAGCACAAGAAAGAGGAATTAAGAAACAACACACAAAGAAATGAGTAAACCTGTAAGAGAGTATATCAACACAGGAAATGATTGGAGTGGCAGTATTGGGCAGAAGGTGGAGTGTAGGATTGCAAAGAAGGAGCAGAGGTAAGAAAATGCATACTGAGTTGATTGCCTTGTTTGGAGGGAGAAAAGACATACAGATTAATGCTAAATGTTGATAGAGAACGCATATGCTTTAGTATATATATTAAGAGTGTATGGGTAGGCATGTTTGTATCCAGACATACATAAGCTTAGGAAAAGCACAGCAAAAATACAGTATTGTAATCTTATGGGGTCATGACCGTATATGCAGTCCATCATTGACCAAAACTTCGTTATGAAGCAGATGACTGTATTAGAAAAGAAGAAAGATCTAAAATCTATAATCTAAGCTTCTGCCTTAGGAAACTAGTAAAAACAAGAGTAGCTTAAGCCTAAAGAAAGCAATAGGAAAGAAATAATAAAAATTTGTACAGAGATCAATGAAATTTAAAAAGAAAAACAATAGAAAAAATCAACAAAACCCAAACCCAGTTATTTAAGAAGGTCAAAAAATTGATAAGTCTCTGGCCAGACCAACAAGAAAAAAAGAGAGAAGACACAAATTACAAATATCAGAAATGAAAGAAGGAGAAGCCATTAGTACTGACTTTTTAGACATTAAACGTATAATAATGAAATACTATGAACAACTCTATGCCCGCAAATTTGATAACTCAGGTGAAATGAACCAATTCCTTGGAAAACACAAACCCCCAAAACTCACACAAAGATAAATAGATGATCTGAACAGGACTATATCTATTAAAGAAATTGAACCTGTAGTTAACAACCTTCCAAAAAGAGAATGCACTGAGCCCTGATGAATTCACTGGTGAATGCTGCCAAAAACTTAATGAAGAAACAATAGTCATTCTCTACAATCTCTTCAAGAAAATAAAAACAGAGTGTGTACTTCCTAACTCATTCTGTGAGGCCAGTATTACACTAATGCCAAAACTAGATGAGATAAAGACATTACAAGAAAGGAAAACTACAGACCAATATCTCTTATGAACACAGATGCAAACACCTTCAACAAAATATTAGCAAGCTGAATTCAATAATGTATAAAAGGAACTATATGCCATGAGCAAATGGGTTTTATTCCAGGTATGGAAGGTTGATTCCAAATTCGAAAGTCAATCTAATCCACCACATCAACGAGTTAAAGAAGCAAAATCATATGATTATATCAATTAATGCAGAAAAAGCATTTGACAAACTCAAACACACATTCATAATTAGAAGAGAACTGTTAGTAGGCTGGGCATGGTGGCCCATGCCTGTAATCCCAGCACTTTGGGAGGCTGAGGCGGGCGGATCAAGAGATCAGGAGATCAAGACCATCCTGGCTAACATGGTGAAACTCCGTCTCTACTAAAAATACAAAAAATTAGCCAGGCTAGGTGGTGGGCACCTGTAGTCCCAGCTACTCAGGAGGCTGAGGCAGGAGAATGGCGTGAACCCAGGAGATGGAGCTTGCAGTGAGCCAAGATTGCACAACTGCACTCCAGCCTGGGTGACAGAGTGAGACTCCATGAAAAAAAAAAAAAAAAGAAGAGGAAGAAGAAAACTGTTAGTAAGCCAGGAATAGAGGGGAACTTCTGCAACTTGATGAGGAATATCTACAAGAGCTAACATCATATTTAATGGTGAGAAACTAGATGCTTTCCCACTAAGATTGGGAAGAAGGCAAGGATGTTCTTTCTCACTACTCTTACTCAACATTGTACTGCAAGTCTTAGTGCAATAACACATGAAAAAGAAATAGGAAGTATAGAGATTGGGAAGGAATAAATAAAACTTTCTTTGTTCACAGATGACATGACTGTCTATGTGAAAATTTCCAAAGAATTGACCCCCCAAAAAGTCCCCCTGAAATTAGTAAGTATAGAAAGATTTTAGAATACAAGGTTAATATACACATTTGAATTGCTTTCTTATATACTAACAATAAACAATTGGAATTTGAAATAAAATATATCATTTACAATGCAACAAAAATAGAAATACTTAGGTATAAATCTAATAAAATATGTATAGGATCTGTATGTGGAAAAACTACAAAATTAATGATAGAAATCAAGATCTAAATGACTTCGAAAGTATGCTGTGCTCATTGAATGGAAGACTCAATGGTGTTAAGATGTCAATTCTTCCAAATTTGATCTGTAGATTTAACACAATCTTAATGAACATCCCAGCAAGGTATTTTGTATAGACAAGTTGCTCTATACAAAGTTTATATGAAAAAGTTTATATGTTTATATGAAAAAGCAAAAGACTTACAATGATCAACACAATACCAAAGAAGAACAAAGTTGAAGGATCCACATGATCCAATTCCATGACTGATTATAAAACTACAGTAATCAAGACAGTGTATTATTGGTATAAGAATAGACACACAGACCAATAGAACAGAATTAGGAGCCCAGAAATAGACCCATGCAAATATAGTCAATTGATCTTTGATAAAGGAGTGAAGGAAATTCAATAGAAAGAGGATAGTTTTTTCAATAAATGGTGCTAGAACAATTGTATGACCTCAAGCAAAAAATAAATAAATAAATAAATAAATAAATAAAAATAAAAATAAAAATTCCAAACCAAACCAAAACAAAAATAGCCCTAAAACCTAAACACAGACCTTAAACCTTTCACAAAAATTAACTCAATATAAGTCATAGACATAATTGTAAAACACGAAACTACAAAACTTCTAGAAGAAAACATATGAGAACATCAAGGTGACCTTCAGTTTGTAGTGAATTTTTAGATATAACACCAAAATGCACAATTCATGAAAGAAAAAGTGGATAAGTTATACTTGATTAAAATTGAAAACATCTACTCTGTGAAAGACACTGTTAGGAGAATCTAAAGATAAGCCTCATATTGGGAGAAAATATTTGAAAAATACATATGTGATAAAGGACTTATATCCAAAATATTAAAAAAATTAAACTGCAAAAATAAGAAAACAACACGATTTAAAAACAGGTGAAAGAGTTAAAAAGACACCACATTAAAGAAGATGTGCAAATGACAAACAAACATGAAAAGATGTTCAGCATCACTTTTCGTTAGGGATTACAAATTTAAACAACACTACACACCTATTAGAAAGACTAAGATACAAAAACTGGCAATACTAATGGCTGGTGAGGATGTGGAACAATGGAAACTCTCATTCACTGCTAGTGGGAATGCAAAATGGTACAGCTACTTCAGGAGACAATTGGCAGTTTCTTACAAAGCTAAACATTGTCTTAACATACAATCCAACAATTGCATTCCTAGGTATTTACTCAACTGTTTGAAAACTTGTGCTCACAGAAAAACTTGTACACAGATATTTACAGCAGCTTTATTAATAATTGCCCAAAACAGGAAGCAACAAAGATTCACCTATTCTTCAACAGGTGAATGAGTAAAACAAACTGTGGTACATCCATATGGTGGAATATTATTCAGTGCTAAAAAGAAATGAGGTATCAAGCCACAGAAAGGCATGAACGAATCTTAAATGCATATTGCTACTTGAAGGAAGCTAATCTGAAAATGTTACATAATGTATAAATTCAATTGTATGACATTCTGGAAAAGGCAAAGCTATAGTGATGATCATATAGTAAAAAGATCAGTGGTTGCCAAGGGCTTGCAGGCAGAGGAGTAAGAGATAACTAGGTAAAGCACAGGGGACTTTCAGGTGGTGAAACTATTCTGTGTGATACTGTAGCGGTGGATACATGACACTATATTTTTCAAAATCCATAGAACTTTACAGCACAAAGTGGGAACCTTAATGTATCAAATTTTGAAAATTATTTAGGAGATTAGGGATCCCAGGATGAAATTCAGAATGTGACAAAATAATCTAACTGTATTATAAATATATGAAACAATGTCACTGAAGGGCGGCGAGTAGAAAAGGTATTGACCTAAGTAACTTTGGAAATCAGTAGTCTGTAAGACTAAAGATAAAGTAAACTGTACTTAAGTACTGTACTCTAGTTGAAGCTGTTTCCCACAGTGGTATGAGTTAACAATTCTTGTACCACTATACATCTATACTAGAAGTGAACAATTAAAGTGAATGGATGGCGGATGGTGGGAACCTGGTTTCTCACTGTTGGAGTGAGAGTTTATAGATAAGCAAGGGGAGGAGACTAGAATTATCCATGTGGTAACAGATTAGAGTTGGAGGCATTAGTACAAACACATGTTTAGTTTAATATAGATATAGACAGTTATTCATAGAAATATTTGTCAACATATGCATATATATGGATTAGTATACACAGATATTTCCTTGCTCTGTCAACTGAGAGGTCCTGGAAGCAATGACACCCCAGTAGCAATGAACACACCTCACACCCAGATCTTGTTTTCTAATATCATCCTTCAATAAAAGGAACCAGGGCTTTTTGAAGAAATGGCTGATTTTAGGACCAAGGCAGGAGCTATACAAGATAGGCCTGGAACATTCTGTAGTATGAAAAGGTAAAGAAGTACTCGAAAAACAAAAACAATGAACAAAAATAAACCACACGTTGTTGGGGTATATTAAAGGAGCACAGGAACTAACTAAAAGAGCTCTCATTGGCCAAAGCTAGAACTCTGAGCAACAAAACAAATAAACTGGTATTGTATTATAACCCACAGTAGAGAAACAAATATCCATGAGTCCGTGCTGATGTAAATAAATGACTGAATAAATTAATGCATGGAGGAGAGAGACAAATCTCCCATGTGCAAGAATTTCAAATTATTTATGTAGATATTCTGCCTTCAAGAAGTTAGAGCATAACTTTCCACTCATTGAGTGTGGACTGCCCAGAGTAATTCTTTCCAAAGAGTACACTATGAAAAGCGGGAAAAATAACTTTACACTGGAAACGTCTGATAAACTCTACCTCAGCTAGGTGATTGCAGTAACATTAACAGTGACAAGTCATGTTGATTGTATGTTGTCTTCATATGACATGATGAAGATGGTACTTTATCTCTGTGGGCTTCCTCCCCAAAACCTATAACCCCAGTCTAATCATGACAAAAAAAAATTAGACAAATTCCAACTGAGAGACATTCTACAAAATACCTGAGCAGTACTCATCAAGACAGTCCAGGTCATCAAAAACAAGGAAAGTCTGAAAAACTGTCACAGTCATGAGGAGCCTAAGGAGACATGACAACTAAATTTAATGTGAGATCCTGGAACAGAAAAAAAAGCCATTAGGTAAAAACTGAGGAAATATGAATAAACTATAGATTTTAGTTATTAATAAGTCATATATCAATATTGGTTTATTAATTATAGCAAATGTATCATAGTAATGTAAGTTGTTAATAATATGAAAATAAGGCGTGGAGTATGTGGGAACTCTCTGTACTATCTTTGGAATTTTCCTATAAATCTAAATCTATTCCAAAATAAAAAGTTTGCTTAAAAATTAATCAATAGAAACCAGCAATGAGCAATTAGAAAACAAAATAGATAGATGGGATCCTTTCACAAAAGCAACAAAACTATAAAATACCTAAAGAAAAACCAAACATATAAAGAACATATAAAGAAAAACCAGACATATAAAAAGAAGACTATAAAATTTTATTGAAGAATATTGAAAGAGATCTAAATAAACAGAGAAATATGCATGCTCTCGGATGGGAAAACTCAATATTGTAAAGGTATCAGTTTTTTTTTCCTGAGCTAATCCATAAATTTAATTCAATCACAGTCAAATCCCAGCAGGAGTTTTCACAGAACTTGACAAATTGATTAGAAAATTCACGTGTGAGAGAAAATGTGCAAGAATAGCTAAGACAATTTTGAAAGGGAAGAACAATGAAAAGGGAGACTTGCTTTACCATACATCAAAATATTTTATACATTTCTAGGAATAAAAACTGTGTGGTAAAGCTCTATTCAAAACAGATAACAATGAGTATGGCATAATCTCAGACCAATCAGAATGGACAAGGGCCCTAAATAGCCAATTTGGCTTGAGGCAGGATTACTGGCCTAATAATCAGACCTAGCACAGGGTTAGACATATAGCACAATGGAACTGAATAGAGACCAGAAACATATCCATGTGTGTGTGGTAATCTGCTGTTTAATGAAGGCGGCTTTTCAAATTGGTGGGGAAAGAATGGTCTATTCAATAAATGGTATTGAGGCAATTGGCTATCATTTGGGAAAAAATTTAAATCCTTTCTTCACATCATTTAAAAATGAAATTATAAAAAATTAATAGCGTGAAGTATAAAATACAAAATATGGTACTATTATAAGAAAATACTGAAAAGCATGGTAATAATATTGATGTGGGGAAAACCTCCTTTTAAGGAAACTACAGAAAGCAAAAGCTCTAAATGAAAAGATTGATACATTCGATGGCATCAAAATTCTGAAACGTCTATATGACATTAGGCACCACAAAGTTAAAACACAAGTGACAGATTGGGAGAAATGATTGGCAACTTTTGTCCACGGTGGCCTTCCTTCTGTTTTTCCACCACTCCTCCTGTTTTGTTTTTTTGTTGTTGTTTGTTTTTTTTACATTAGCACATGTACAGTTGCTATTCCTAGCGTCTAAAATACTACATCTGTCCCCAAATCCTCTCCAGGGCTGAACGACTCCAATTTCATCTCTTCAGAGAGGCCTTCTCAAATTGACCAATCCAAGGCAGCCACTCCCCATCTTTCAGAATTCATCCTGTTATCCTTTTCCCTTTTCCTCAGAGCCCTGACTGTTACCAGCAAGTAGTGTGTCTGTGCATTCCTTCACCACTTCTTTGGCCCCACCAGGATGTGTGCTCTGGGAGACCAAGGACTTGGTCTGTCTTGTCTCCTGCTGTATCCCCAGCACCTTGAGCAGTGCCTGGCATACAATAGGTACTCAATAAACATGTGTTGAATGAATTAATCTATGAATCAATTTATAGTAGACTCCTAGAAATGAGGTGAACCACCCAAAAGAAAAATAGGCAAAGGGTATCAACATGGAATTTACAGAAGAGGAACTACAAATATTGTCAATAAACATGTTAAAAGGTATTCAACCTCACAATTAATTAGGAAAATAAAATATTAAAAGATATTTTTAATCAATGTACATAGTTTGTAAGATTTATGATAAAAACCAGGTTTCTGCCTTCGCACTTTCTACACCCAATTTTAACACTTTAGAGCCAAACATTTTCATCCTTTTTAGCTGAAAAATCTTTTCCTCTATATTTCTAAATTATGTACTGATACGTCTTGATTCTCCAATTTCAGATATTATCTGACTTCCCATTCTAGAAGACAAGGATGTAGCTCTCTTATCATCCAGCTGAATACATACAAGCAATTTCCTTCTTCCCATGGTCCTGATGTAGGTCTATCAATATTCAGTGCTTACATTAATGTCACTAAGAGTCCTGAGATGTCCTATGGTTGCCTGTCCTTTCCTGGATACTTTCTGTGTTCCCCAGAATTAATAATTGTCTTCTTTTTGTGTGTGTTTGCTTTGTTTTCTGTGTACTTATACGTAATTTATCCCCAAACTGTTTGCTAGAGAGTAAATCTCATCTCAATATGTTCAAACATCTTTTTCTTGGAACCATCTCTCCTGGAATCCTCCATGATCGTGTTCCAGCTGGCCTGCTTGGGTCCTAGGATTGCTGCTTGGCTGTCTATTGTCTGGGGACATCCCTTTTGCCATTATCCTGGGGAACAGCTCCACCTTTCTCTTATGTTAGATTCTCTGTTTCCTGAGTTTTCTGTCTACCTCTTTTCTTGGCTTACTCTTCATTTTTTTGGATTGGATCCTCCAGTAGCTTCTAGAGAAGGGGTGCATGCAAAGCATGTATTTTGACAACTGTGTAGTCTGAACATATCTTTCCTTTATCCCCCACACTTGATTCATAGTTTGAGTATAAAATTCTAAGTTGGAAATCATTTCCCCTAAAAAAGTTAAAAACATTGATCTATGTATCTTCTAGCCTCCAGTGTGTGGTCAAAAAGTTTGATGCTATTTTCATTCTTGAGGCTTTGTATGCACCTGTTCTTTTTTCTTTCTGCAATATTTTAGGATCTTTTTGCCAAGTGTACTAAGCTTTGAGAGTTGATCCCACATCTTGCTCTCCCCTCTGCTATGAGTTTGATGATACCTCAGATAGAAGCTGCTCCTTCAGCTTGTGTCCTGACACGAAGACAACATACAGCAGAACTGTAGTCGACGTGCAGATAATTTATGACATGAGCAAAAGATTGCCCTTTGTTGTTGCAAGTTAATGAGATATTGTGGTTTGTTGTGTTTGGTTTTCTTTTGCTCTTCACTTTGCCTCTCTTTCCTCTGGATTAATTTTTTCTGGTTGCTTTGGTCTTTATCTTCCACATTAAAGGACTTCCTCAAATGTCTGGTAATCCTGGGCTGTCTGCTCATTTCTTAGAGTGAGGAACTAAAAAGCTTACTGGAACTCTGAGTTTTTTAACTGGTCACAGTAGAGTGCATTTTATGGACTTTTTAGGGGACACCCGAATATCAGATTCTCCAGAGAGGAAGATTTCAATGTCCTGCAGGGGAAGGGAGATAATACAGTGTTATGGCTGCCTATGTTCTTGGAGTTGAGTGGGGAAAGAGGACACGGAGAGCCTCGCTGTCTAGTATGTAGATTATCACTTTATTCTCCTGCTCCAGTGATGTCTGGAACATATTTAGTGTCTTCGCATCTAGCCTCTCTGGCAAGTAAACCTCTGGTGTTCTGCTAATATGAAAAAAGAAAGATTTGACAGTCTAATATTTTTCATACAGACTTTCAACTAGTCCACTTGCTTTCGGCCCAAATATGCCCCCACTTCCAGAGGTATCTGGTGAGCCTTAATCCTGGGCATTTCTGAGGTTTGTGGAGTAAATTGGTCTGCTTCTGGACTTTCTTCACTGCCAGTGTGAGTTTCCCCTTCCTCCAGTCCTCTTCCATCTATTTTCCAGCTGCCACCATTTTGTTGCAGTAATTTCCAGTCCTATTTTCTTAGCCATCTAATCTAATCCCTTTTCTAAA
The DNA here is from genome assembly GCF_000951045.1 of Mandrillus leucophaeus. NCBI lineage: Eukaryota > Metazoa > Chordata > Mammalia > Primates > Cercopithecidae > Mandrillus > Mandrillus leucophaeus. The sequence continues at coordinate 956,533 of NW_012108663.1, forward strand.
TTTCTTTACCATCATTTTAGTGGTACTCGGGGAGGGAACAGCACTAAATATACTTGTTCAATCTGCCATGTATAACTAGAAGTCCTGAATGACCAATGAACAGGAAAACGCAAAACAAAACAGTAGAGTGAGATAGTTTCTTACCCCTCTTATTGGTAATATACTTGATAAGTCTTTGTAAGACCTGCTCCAGATCACATTAATAATGGCTCATGGCATACTCATGGATAACATAGGAAGGAAATGGTGTAGCTGTGACCTGACTGAGTCAGCCAATGTACCCTCTTCTTGAGTTAAAGGGAAAGTGAGGCTTCTGCAGCAGACTACAGAGATGAAGGGGATAGACCCTGCAGGGAATTAGGTTATTGCTAAGAAAGGAGGTTATAGATAGTTTCAAGATTAAGGAGAGTTTCCACTGAATGAAGCAAGAGTTCCAAAGGAACTAGAGGGCTGGTGGGGAGGCTTGGGGAAGAATCAGCAGGAGGGATGACAAACAGATTGGGAAAGCATGTTGTTGAATGGGAATGAGCCTTCTGGGGGAGGTAAGGATTGTGCCAGGAGGGCAGAGTGAAAAAAATATTGCTTCTGGTTTTCCAGAACTGAGATGGGCTCAAGCTTTGGACTCTCTCTGTTCCTAATTCCTGTCCCTCAATCAGTACTACTGACTCTTTCCGTTTCCCTACAGTTGCTTCCCTTCTCCTAAGATGGAAGTGATCCTGCCCAAGTGGGATCTCTATTTTCCTGTGACCAAACAATGAGATGACTAACATTCACACCCATATTGAGTCAGCCAGGCTGAGAGAGGAAGGGCCCACCTGTGCCTGCGGGTATGTTCTGAGGCTAAGGATTGCTCTCTAGGGCTTTGGCTGAATAGGCAAATCAGATGTGTCCACCCATCTCCACCCCTCTCCTCCTCCCACCATCAGGCTTAATTCCTTGCTCCCTCCTTTAGACTTCCACTGCACTGTTCGTCCATCCATCCATCCATCACTCCATTCAATGCCAAGTAATCACCAGACACTGTTGTAGGCACTGGAGGTACAGCAGTAAACCAAACAGGCAAAAGTCCCTGCCTTCACGGAGGTGACTGTCTAAGCCTAAGCTTCGAGAGCAGGCAGGGACCTGGCAGCAGGTTGGGGTGGAGCAGGGCTAAGAAAAGTATTTCTATATTAGGACATGCTGAATGTCTTATTCTTACTACAGAAGAGTGGTTGCCACAGCTCATTGTGGAGTTGAGGGGGAATATAAATAAAGCAGACTAGAGCAGAAAGAATAGAATAGAAAGCGACTACGGTAGCAATTAGCCCTCTCCACCTTCACTGCCACTCCAGTGTGAGGCACCTACCACCTGTCACCTGGATTACTGTCTTAGCCTCCTAATTGGTCCCCTGCTTCCCTCTTTGGCCCTTCCCACTTCCATCTGTTTTCAGGACAGCAGCCAAAGCGATCCTGTTAAAAACTGCTTAGGTTTAGCCCTTGTCACTTCTCTTGCTCAAAACCCTGTCCTGGCCCCACATGGCAGTCAGCGTAAACGCCAAACATGGCTTACCAAGTCCTATCTACTTTCATACTTGTTTCGTCTTGAAATTAATCTACTCCTCCTCTCCCCTTCACTATTCCCACTTCAGCCTGCTTGGCCTCTTTTTTCTACTTTAATACACCAAACACCCCTCCTGCCTCAAGGCCACTGCACTTGGTTATTCCTTCTGCTTGGAGTGCTCTTCCTCCAAATTCTCCACATGGCTTTCTCCACCTGCTCTAGGTGTTTACTTCCATTTCACTTGTTCAAGGGGGCCTTCCCTGACCACTCTATTTTGCATTGCTCCTCCACCCCAGCGTCACATTCACCCTTCTCACTTGTTGTTTTCTTTTTCTTCATAGTGCTTCTCACCATCCCATAGAATCCCTATAGTATCTATCTTGCTTACTGTCTGTCTGCCTTCACTAAAATGGGAGCTCCATGAGAGCAAGGATTTTTGTCTATTTCACTCACTGCTGTGTTCTCCTCACTTAGTCTAGCACATAGTAGGTGCTCAATAAATATTTGTCAAATGAATGAATGAATGAATGAATAAGGAAGGTCATGTTGGCCAGTGGTATTGAAACTTTGTTTTAGCAGCAAAAGCCAGGTTTGTCTGACTCCACCAGGCCCTTTTGCTCCCCCGCTTCTTGACAGGGAGAAGGGCTGGGAGGGAGAAGAAATTCTGGGCCTGCTCCCAAGTGGGGAGATCACTCCTGTCCAGGGAGATCCTCAGCGGCCTCATGCAGATGACCACTTTCCAGCTGGAGGTTCTGAGACTGTGAGGTTTATGTTGTCAAAATGGAAATAGTTTTATTGCTTGTTTTCTTTTAATTAGAAAAGTAGTGAAGGCCCATAGTAAATAATTATGGGGTGCTCCAGATATATGAATGGGTTCCCCTTTCTAGCCCTGATACTCCAAGACCTCCTCTCCCCAGCACTGCCTACTTGCATTTCTTTCCTTAACAGTTAAATCAGGGATCTCTTCCCTTGTCAGGACTGAAAAGGCCACATTATTGTTTTTAATGGTGACTGTATGAATATGCCATAATTCATGTAAGCAAGCCTTGTTTTTCACTATAATAGACACCCTGGCAATGAACATCCTGGTACATACATCTTTGCTCTCTTGACCCATTATTTCCTTAGGATGAATTCCCAGAAGTGCAATTGCTGGGTCACTCGGGCTCCCTGCTAGAAGACGCCTGATACTATTGTCCAAATGTGGGAGGATCTAAATTCTACGGGGATTGGAGCGACCCACTGCCCTGTATTTCCCCAACCCAGCTCTCTTGCCTCTCTCCACTCCTTCATCTAAGGGAGCCCATGGAGGACAGTGGTAAAATATTCATAAAACACTTATCAGGGATGGATTATTGTATATGGTATACCAGGCACTGCTCTAGACACTTTCCACATATCAACTCATTTAATCCTCATAACAGTCTTAAGAGTACATACCATCATTAGCTTCACTTTACAGATGAGGAAACTGAGGCTATGGGAGGTGAAGTAACTTGTCCAAGATCACACAGCTGTCAGGGAACAGGTGGTAGAATCAAAGCCAGATAGCCGTACACCAGAGCCTAGACTCTTTTTTTTTGAGGCAGAGTCTTGCTCTATTGCCCAGGTTGGAGTGTAGTGGTGCGATCTCAGTTCAGTGCAACCTCCATGTCCTGGGTTCAAGTGATTCTTCTGCCTCAGCTTCCCGAGTAGCTGAATTACAGGTGTGTGACACCATGCCTGGCTAATTTTTGTATTTTTAGTAGAGACGGGGTTTTGCCATGTTGGCCAGGCTGGTCTCGAACTCCTGACCTCAGGGGATCTGCCCGCCTTGGCCTCCCAAACAGCTGATATTACAGTCATGAGCCACCGTGCTCGGCCTTAGAGCTCAGACTCTTAACCCCTCACTTTGCTATATTGCTTCCAAAGCCAGGGCCTTGGAGCAGGACAGACCTGGGGTCAATTATCGCTCTTCCTCTTTCTAGCTTCATGATGTTAGGCTTTACCTTGCCTCTCTGGGCCTCAGTTTCCTCAGTGCAAAGCCAGTCTGAACACTCCTAACTCACCTGGTTTTCAGGAGGATTCAATGTGACAATGTCTGGCAAGGGGCATGGTACAGAGTTGGTGCCTCATGAATGTGAGCTCCCTGTCCCTCCCCACACCATGACCCTCTGACACCCCCCTTCCTGGACCCCATGACCAAAAATCCCGTGGGAAAGAAAATGAAGCCTTGACTCTTCGCCTGAGGTTTCCGAGCCTTGTGTTCTTGGCTCTTTCTCACGCCATCTCCCCCACAGGCCAGAGCCCAGGAGGTGTGGATTTCAGAAACTCTGCCCCCACACACAGCCAGATAACCCCATGGTGGCAGACAGCCGGGGCAAGCCAACTCACACCCGCCTTCCCAGCCTTCTCTGCTGGAGGTGGGGCAGGGAGGACGGGTGGCTCCCCTTGTCCTGCTCCCACCTTCCCTGCTCCCTAGTCCATGGACCCAGCTCGCCTCAGATTCCGGGCCTCTGAAATCATTGCTCCAGCCCACCGGACTGGGCCCCCGGCCAGCTTCTCCAGCCCCAGGCTTGCCGGCGGAGTCTTCGCCTTTGCTCCCTGAAGACTAATCACTGTCCTGTCAGCTTGGCCCTCTTCCCCTGTATTATTGTACAGAAATAGCCTTGGGCCCAGCTTCCCCTCCTCTCCCCTCCCGGGCCTGCCCTGCCCCAGCTTCTCCACTGCTGGACTCTGATCTCTCCCATCGCATTGCTTCGTGTTTCCTCCTCCTCCCTCTTCTCTCTTCTCTCCTGCTTCTTTGTGGCTGAGATTTGACCTCCACCTCCTGGAGCCAGGCACAAACTAGATCAGGTTGACAGGGCAGGGGAGCAGCCTCTGAGTACTTCCCCCCTACCCCGACAGGGCCTGGGGAGGGAGATTGGAGGGAATGCCAGTGGTTGGCAAAACATTTTTCTGGAGGGCCAAGTGCATGCAGAGCTCTGCCCTAAGCACTGAGCTGTTGCACTTGCGCTTGGCTGTAGGAAACCTCTCACTTCTTTTTTCTTGTGGTGTGGTTCCTTAGCCATTCTCAATAGACAGGATAGGATAGGGGCCAAGTACCTACATAACAGGCTTTCTGGAGAGTTGTGGTGACAGTCAGCACTGAGGGCCATCCAGGGAGCTGTGGGAGTCCGCAGTCCTCCAGGAGGTCATGGTAACTGGCAAGGGGGTCCAAGGACAGGTGATACTAGGCAATGGGGACAAGTGAGGAGGTAGCAGCAGGAGGGGCTCTGGCTGTTGGTAGCAGTATCCCAGTAGGGGGAGTTTCCCAGAGGGGACCAGCAAATGCAAGGCAGGGCACAGTCTTCAGGACTTCAGGAAACTGGACAGGTACCAAGTCACTAGAAATGTCACCCAGAGACCAGAGCAGAGGTGCACAAGGTTGGAACTGGGGCACTGTTTTCAATCAGAGCCCAAAACCAGGACAGGAGATCAGGGGCAGACCACAAGCAGGGGAGTAGGGAGGAGGGGAGAGGATTTGGATATTGGGACTAACAGGGTGGGCCTGGGGGTGCCCAAGGTCAGAATGGGTGCCAGATTTGGGGCTGAGGCTGCAGGTGGGGTCATGGAAGTAATCTTGAACAGTTAGTGTTTCTTATGTATCAGGTACAGTTCTAAGAGCTTCCCACAGTTTAATTCATTTTCTCCCTTATAAAAGGCTTATGTATGTATGTATGATGCAATATTACTCTATTTGTTTCAAAAATGAGGAAACTGAGGCATAGGGATGTTAAGGAGCTTGCCTGAGAGTCCAGATTTGAACCAGGTAATTCTGCTCTACAGCGTCTGTCTAATGCCCTGCTCCAGGGCTTGATGGGTGACTACCCGTGAAGACCTAGCTGAGGTAGTTCCCCTGAGTTCCTCCTCTGCTGAACAGAACAGAGCAAAGTTCCAGGAAGCCCAGCTGTACCACTCCCTACCTGCATGTGCAGCCATGGGCAAGCCATTTCCCCTCTCTGAGCCTCATTCCTTCATGTATAAAATGCGCCAATAGGACGACTCCAGAAAGGTTGCATATGAAAGCTGCTCTTTCATGCTCCCTAAGAAATAGCCCCCAGCTCAGCTCCACATTGTTGTGCCTTGACTGGCCTGACTGTGGGAACTGCTTTGTGATGCTGCTCCCTCACCCCTACTGCTCTGAGCTCCTAGTAAGTACTGTCCTACTGTGGCCATCATCACAGGTTGGCAGGGCTGGGGAAGGTGGAGCTAAGAGGGGTGGAGCCGGGGTTAAGGAATAGAGTTTGGGCCTTTGGGGAGGCCTCCCTACTCCCCAGACCTGCCCTGAGTGTAGATGAGGAAACGCATTGCTTCCCCCCATCCCTCCAGTAATTTCTCAAATTCATCATTCCTTGTTAACAAGAAGGAGCCAGACCACAGTGGTTTGGAGCCAGGTCAGACCCTCACTGCAGCTTTGGGGGGCTTTGCCCAAGTCTGTAGCATGATTCTCTATCCCTATGACACCCCCCGCACCTCACAATCCCCTGCTCTGCCCTGGATCTTCAAGCCAAATCATTTCCCCTCCTGTATCCGTCAACCCCAGTCCTTACATCTCTAGCTCGGGCAGATGGAGGGCCCCTTGCCTCAGCCCCCATAACCTCAGTGTAACAGCAAAGAGGGAGGAGAAAAACAAGGAGGAGAAGGCAGGGTGGGGTGGAATAGGATGGGGAAAGGGAGGGAATGAAAGTCCTATTAAAAGGGGCTTCCATCCTCTTCCCTCATCCTCACCAGAAGCACACAGGGGGTCTTGGTTTTGTGACTCTGGGCTCACAGTTATATCGCCCTTAACCAAAATCAACATGTGCTCCTAGATGGGTTCAAATCCTAGTTCTGCTTCTTCCTAGCTATATGCATTGGGTAGAGAACTCAGCTTTTCTGAGCCTGAGTTTCCTCATCCCTAAAATGAGCATACTAATAGCAAATACCTCATTGGCTTGGTGTGGACTTTAAATGAGATAACATGTATAAAGTGTCCAGCACCGTGTCTGCATACAGAAAGGCTCAATAAATAATGGCTATTACTCTTGTTGTTGCTGTTGCTATCAGGCCTTATGAAATCTGTAATTACCAATACGATTTCCTATTGTATTATATGTGAAGTGAGATAATCACAGCGGGTGGTGAGCTGTGCTCCATGGGCGCTGTGCCCTGTGCTAGTAGATTAAATGACATGTGACCCATGAGCCCTCTGTATCCTTCTTGCCTGAGGAGCATAGAGCCAGGGTCCTGCACCAGGCATTGGCCAAGGAACTTTGGTTCCTTCCTCTCCCAGGTCTAAGAGACCCATGTCCCTTGCCAGGGACAGCCTTGGCTCCTGTTCCAGCCACTCTTTCTCAAGCTCATGAGGCCTGGCTTGGCTGGGCATAGCCCTGCACCTTGCACCCCCACACCCCACAGAAAGTGGAAGTCGGGATGTCTTGGGCCCCTGGAAATGGCCAGGGCAAAGGGAAAGATTGGCCTGATCCAGGAAATGAATTCGATAGGAAGCTAATCACACCCCTAGTGCTAGCCCTGGTTCCAGGCCCCTGGCCCTAACTCGCAGGGTCTAAATGAGTATTGCTGTAGGTCACCTCTCCCACTTCTTTGACCCAGGAAGTCCTGTAAGTCCTACAGGACAGGAGAGACTGGCCTGGCTCGGCCTAGCCCATACTGCTTAGTGGGTGTTTCATCCATGTTCGTTGACTGATTCAGCAAATAAGGGAATGACTGGGACTTCTCCATGAGGAATTCTTCCAGGGGACTAGCTTTGCTAGTCTTGTTTTTCTCCAGCCTCGAGATAAGAGGAACCTATGACTTTGAGGCAGAGATTAGTGTTCAGGCTGCTCTCCTGCAGCCTAAGTATGCTACCTCTTTTGCCTTTATGCAACATTCTTCAGGATTCCTTGACCACAGTCTGGCCTGATCCCAGCCCCTACAGAGTGACTTCTCTCTGCCCTGTTAGCATTTCAGGAGTAGAACCTCTTCCCTGGGTTTGTGCGGCCTCCTAGAATCATCTGCACACCAGTGCATCCTATTGGATCTGTAAGCTCTGCTGAACTGTGAGTGCCTGGCAGGTCAGGCCCTGGCTCAGCCAGCTCTGTAGCCCCTCAACTTAGTCCAGGGCCTGGCATCTCATAAAGGGTTCTTATTTTCTCGCCCCTGCCCTCACTTCTCTTATCCTTTAGTTCTAATTTTAAAACATATACAGCAGCTGCCCACCCTGAGCCCCCATTATTCCTCCCTGGGTCACTGCAGAGCATTCTGACTAGTCTCCTGGCTTTCCCCCGTGCCTCCCCACAATTTATTCTCAACTCAACAGCCAAAAGGACCATGCTGACATGATTCAGTCACATTATATCCCTCTTCTGCCTCCAAATCCTGCCATGGCTCCCATCTGGCTCAGAACAAAGCTAAGTCCTTAGAGTAACCTACGTGGCCCTACCGGGCACACTCCCTCCCCTTTAGCTCTCAGTCTTCATCTCCAGCCACTCTTCCCATTGCTCTGTCCAGCCAGACCAGCCTCCGCAAACACACCTGCATGTGCTCACCTCACACCTTTTGTGCGTGCAGAGCCCTCTGCCTGAAGTGCTCTCCCCTTCCATAGCTGCATGAGTCACTCCCTCTCCTCCCTGGAGTCTTTGCTTAATTGTTACCTTCTCAGTGAGACCCTCCTGACCATCCCATTAAAAATTTGTACCCTTCTTCACCCCACCCTACCTTTCTCGCCTTCCTTGCTTTATTTGTCACAATGTGTCAGTCTATTCTACTTAACTACTTTATTACTATCTCCCCTGACTTGGATGTCAGCTCCATGAGGGCGAAGATTTGTGTCTATTTGTTAGCAATGGCATCCCCAGTGCCCCAGCACCCTGCCTGGCACAGAGTAACCACCAAAAGGAAACAATCCAGGTGACTCTGGAGCCTGGCTAGAAGCAGGGGAGCCAAGGCAAACTTTGGGCTCAGACCTTGGCACCCAGCTGCTAACTGTCCCTGCTTCCTTTGTCTGAATAGAGCCTTTTTGTGGGTTCTTTCTGGAGGGTTCCACTGCAGGATTGCACTTTATAGGGCTCTGGCATCCAAACAGGATCCCAATTCACAGCTCTCTCAACTGTCTGGCCCCACACCCTATAGCCAGGGGAGGGGTTTTCAGCTCATGGATGTGTCTGTACCTGACATTGCACTTGACCTTCCATAGCCCCTCCAGACAACAACAAAAAGTCTCCAGCTACCCTTCGGAGTTGGTGCCATCACCCCCACCTTGATTACAGTTTAAACGGCTGGGCAGGAATGCCTGGCTCCAGAGCCTCTGCTCATGCAACTGGCAAGCACTGTCTGGCCAAGCCAGGGACCCAAAATTACAGCTCAGTGTTGGAATGAGGCTCCTGCCCACTCACCCCAGGGAGAAAAAGCAGTGCCAGACTGGACTTTGGGCTCTATGAGGAGGACTCATGAGCCCTGAGTGAAGCATGGAGGGATGAGGGAAGACATGAGAAGGCCAAAGAGAGCAGGGAGGAAAAGAGGGAAGATGAGGATGAAAAGGAGGGACATGTTAAGAGGAAGCAGAGATATCTTTTCAGAGGCTGCTAGGGCTGACAGTCCTAGTGGGTTTCAAACTCCATTCCTTGGAGTGCTCTAGGGCCTCTGGGGCACAAGTGGGAGTTCAGTTCACGGGACTGTTGGGTCTCATTGCCTTTCAACCAGAACAAGACCTTGTTATCTGATTCAATACTGGGCTTTCACATAAGGTTTTGCTTGCTGAAAGGTTTTTGCTGCTAAAATAAGAAGGGAGGGAGGGAAGAACAAAGAGAGAGGAAGGAAGGAAGGAAGGAAGGAAGGAAGGAAGGAAGGAAGGAAGGAAGGAAGGAAAAAAGGAAGGAAGGAAGGAGAAAGAAGGGAAGAAGGGAGAGGGAAGGAGGGAGGAAGGAAAGAAGAGGGAAGAAGAAAGGAGGGAAGGAGGAAAAAGGAAGGAAAGAAGGAAGGAAGGAAGGAAGGAAGGAAGGAGAGGGTGAAGGGCAGGAAGTGGAGGGGAGCGGAGGGGAGGGAGAAAGGAAGGGATTGGGGTGTGTGAGCTGTACTACTGCTCATCCTCTGCCCCAAAACAGAGAGATCAATTAGGGGTTGGAGAAGGAGGCCCCAGGCCCCCTCCTGTCAGTGCCTTGACCTTTCCGAAGGGACTGTGAGCAGCCAGAGGAACAGGAGAAAAGCAAGAATTTGCATTGCTCCTCCCAGGCAAGGCTGCTGGAGGAGGGAGTTTCACCAGATTTTCTGAGGAGCTAGAGTGTCTATGGAGAGGCTTCTAGGGTTCCGCAGATAATGAAGTATTTTCTAGCAAATTCTGGAGAGGTAAACAGTCTGAGTTGATCCCTTGTCTTTGACTCTCTTTGCCTTCCTGGGATCCTATTGAGCAACTTTGTTTTCACAAGGAGAGAGAAAACCAGAACTTGAAAGCTCCAGCCCTGGCCTACACTCTGGTGAATAGCTTCACACCTTCCACTGCCCCTTCCTGAACTTGAGGCCTAAACATTTGTGCCTAGGGAAGTAGCTTAGGAGGAAGACAGCAGCCCTCACAGAGGCTTTGGGACCAGGGAAGCTGGGCATTGGGCTTGGCACTGCGTCAAGGCCTGCAGAGGGTGGGGTGTGCATGGGTCTGGTTGGAGATAGGGGGTGAATAGGGCTAAGGGCAGGAGCACACTGAATGGAGTGGGGGCTGGCTGGGGTTGGTGGTGGGGTGGGTGGGTGTTGAGGAATCCAGGCTGGCCCTAGAAGGGAGGTTCCCTAGCCTAGCGGCTCTTACTCTTACTCAGCTGGCCAGCGGGCCTGGCCCCTCCAGCGTTGCCATAGTGCTCTGTGGGTCTTCCCAGCCGCCTGCCAGGCGGAATGTGGCCTGGACGGTTTCCCAAGGAATGTAATCAAGATGTAAATGGGGGGCCAGGAGGAGCTGGTCGATAGGGTTGTCACCTCCTCAGGCCTGTATGGAGTCAGCTTGGACTGGCCTAACCGGGAAAATCTCCTGGTTGGGCTCTGCTCCGGGCCAGAGTGGCTGTCGAGTGCCAGCTTCCCCTGTTGGTGGGCCCTGAGAGACGGGAGATGCCTACTGGGGCAAGCCCTGGGGCCCCTCACTGGCCCTCTGGCCCACCTCTTTTTCCTGCACCCAGCCAGGCAGATATCTCCCTGGGTGTGGGAATCGGGCTGGGGACAACTGGCAGAGATTTGCAAAGGTTTCAGGACAGTTTTGGCTTATTAGTAGAGTTCAAAGGAAAGCTCCCAAGAGGCCCGGCTCTCACAAGTCCAGAGGCACAGGGAAGGGTTCCCCCAATCAGGACTGTCCCCTTAGTTCCAACCTCCTAAGTCCTCTGGAACCAAGGCATTGGGCCATAGTTGCTGACTGAGGAGGGCAGCTGAGGCCCCCTCAGGTGGCCCATGCTCCTTGTGTGAGTGACGCTACAGTTATTCCTGAGCTGCTTGCTCCCTTATAAGACACTGTTCTTCGATGAAGTTTAAAGAGCCACCCTAAGCCTGAGATGTCAGTTGCCAAGGTGCCCACCTCCCCCTTGCTCCCAGGCCCTAAGACTGGATGGTTCCAGGGTCAAAGTGCCAGTGATGCAGCACAAATTTTCTGGGACCATCTCAAATCCCAATATGTGGTCCCATTAGCTCCACAAAAACATCAAAATGTGCCTCAAATACCAACATTTTCATTTCCAAATGTCAAAGGTCTTTCTGGCATCTCTGAATCCACACCGTGGAGTCAGCATCTGAATTGATTCTATGTTCCACTCTCTGTCGCATTACTGAACAGGTTCTGAGGCCCTGGCCAAGTCAAGCCTTTCTCCCTCTTGGTTCCCATTTTCCTCATCTTTCAAATGAGGAACTAGGTTGGAACTTGATTACCCTTGAGGCCACTTCTGTCTGTAACATTCCCTGTGAGACATGACATGGGGCCTTCCAGGCATGGAACCTCTGCCCTAGCCTGTGCTGGTGTCTCCAACCCTTTGGCCCTTCCTTTCCAAGAGACAGAGGATTGGAGCCATCCACTGTGCAATCAGACAGATCGTGGCTGAAGTCCCTGATCTGCTGCTTCCTGGATGGGTGACTGTGGGAAAGTCATTTTTATTCTCGGAGCATTGCTCCTCAAGTCTAAAATGAAGCTTTGGAGACCTCCCCCTTTAGTGGTTTTGAGGACAAAATGAGGCCAGGATGTGGTGTGTCTACATTAGCCTGGCCCAGAGTAGGGGCCCAGGAAATGTGTGTGGGAAGAAGAAAGGGCATCATGGTGCTCACAGGAGCTGGAATTGTTCCCCATTACTGAGTGCCCTGGATCCTCCAGAGACATGAGTTTCGGGGATGTTGGCTGGCACAACCCACTATCCCAAAGAGTGCGGGAAGCACTGGGCCAGGGCTGGAAAAGAGTTCCTTTTAGCAGTACCTATGTGGAGACAAGGAGCCTTTCCCTGGGCAGCAGTGGGTCCACTGCCTGCTACTGGCCAGAGCACTAATGGCCACCCCCAAGTGGCCCCTAGCCAGTGCCCACAGCCCTGCCTCACCAGGCCTGGGACCAAAAAGGAAATGACTGGCTCCAGACCTCAGATTCCTGGCCCTCTCATTTCATGCTGCACTCAGATTGGCCCCTGCTTTAACAGGAGTGTGGTTCAAAGTATTTCTTCAGCCTTCCATTTCATTACCAGGGTGGGCACCACCAGAGAAGGGGTCAGAGGGAGCCAAGGGCACCACTTATCTGCTGGCTGTTGACCCTTCCACCACTTCCTTCCTCTCTCTCTCTCTTTCTACCTCCCTCTTCTTTCTTATTCTTTCTTCCTCTCCCATCTGTCTTTCTTCTGTGTTCTCTACGTGATCTGTGCCCTGAAGTCTCTGTGTTGACTTTTGCCTGTTTGGATTTTCTTCAGCCTCTGGCCTTCCATGTCCCTACCTTTCCTTCCCTTGGAGTAAGCATGTGGGAAGTGGTAGAAAGCACTGCTCTGGGGCACCAGTACCAGACTCTGGGCAGGCAGTTTGGGAAAGCTTGAGTTTTAGTGGCCCACAGACTCCAAAGAATGACATGAGAATGACACACACCAGCATTCTCCCTGGTACAGAGTAGGGCCTTGAGAAATGTTGTATTCATTCCTACCTTCTGTCTAAGCCTCTGTTTTCTGGTATTTTGGCCCCTAATCAAGGCCCAGGCTGGTGAAGACTTACCTTTAGTCAAAAATCTAAGTTCTGAGCCAAGTTGGGGAGCACAGGAGCCCTTGCTGTCTCTCTATCAAACTCCTGGCCTCCTTTGGCCATCACCTGGGCACAGGACTCCAGCTTCCACCATACTCATCCTTGTTTCCTTCCTCAGAAGCTCTTGCCATCCTCTGAGGCTGCAAGTCATACATTAGAAAATCCACCCATTCAACAAGGGTTTAAGGAGCATCAGGTATGTGGCAGGCCCTGTGGATGAAAATAAACATGGTGCCACCCTCATGGAGCTTCCAGGAGAGTGTGGGAGATAGACATTGAATGAAAATTTATAACTGAGCATTTTGCTAGAGCAAGCCCAGAGTGCCCTCACCTAAGAGTCCAGACCTAGGCCGGGGTTTAGGAGTGACCTCCTAGAGAAGGTGCTGTTCAATCTGAGGCTGAAAAAGTCGGCAGAGGCCAGACAGGGAAGAGTTTCAGAATCAGTTCTGTGTCTTAAGAGTAACAGGTATGTGCCAAGCCCTGTTTCAGCATCTTACAGGCATCAGCTTATTTATTGTTCTCAAGTACCCTAAGAGCAAGGTCTATTATTCAGCCCCATTTCTCAGATGAGGATGCTTGAGGCTCAGAGAAGTGAAATGGCTTGCCTATGGTCACAGTGCAAGGACATATTGGGCAGCAGCAGAGGCAGGATGGAGCCCAGGCAGTCTGGCTATGGAGCCTGACCTCTGTCCTGACTGTCTCCTGAAACATGAAGGAACTAGAAGCAATGGAGACCACCAAGGGTTTAAGCAGGGGAGAGGTCTTATCAGCCATGTATTTATAAAAGCACATCCTGGCAGGATAGACAATGGTCTGTAGGTGAGCAGAAGTGGAAACAGGGCACCCACAGAGGAGGCCACTGCACTGGTCCACATGAGACCTGATGGTGGCTGGTGCTAGAGAGGCAGCAGCAAAATGGAGGATGGGGGATGGATTTAGGAGTTATTTTGGAGGTGGAGTTGATAGGACTAATGATAAAGTTTACACAAAACTTTCCAGGTTAGCCCACACTTCCACAGGCAATATCTAATCTGATCTACTCAAGGCCCCTGTCAAGTGGCTAAAGCAAGAATTAGTGGTATCCCTGTTTTACAAGTAAGAAAACTGAGGCCCAGAGAGGCACAGCAAGTTGTTTGAGATCACAATTGTAAATGTGTTTGTTTTGGTGAATGCATGTGTTCCTGAGAGCATGTGTAGGCACCTGCACCCATACAATCATGCACAGATACATATGCATGCACCATGCAGGTGCATAGGTGTATGGGTGCACACATGTGTGCAGGTACGTGCAGACGTGTGTGGATGAACATGTGAATGCCTTGTGCAAATATATGCTTGCACTTTGTGTGTCTGCTACCTTGGATGGACTCTTGGGCTGCAAATTGGGTAGCTGAGTGTGCAGGAAGGGTACAATACCAGACATGCCCACTGATGAAGACATAGAATCATGGAGGATGTCTAGAAGGTAGCAACCACCATTGTTGGGGGAGCCGGAGGATCCATGGTCCCCTGGGCCTGAGTTTGGTGGGCTCTTGAGTTGGTGGGCTCAAAATAATAATAATAACCATTCAACATAATAATAACAATCATTCAAGTTATTGAGCACTGACTGTGTGTCAAGCCCTGTGCTCAGCCTGTCATTTGCATTGTATCAATACATGCCTACAACCCTACAAGGTAGCAATAACCATCTCCATTTACAGATGAGGAGAAGGAGGCTCAGAGAGGTTGAATAACATGCCCACGGTCATACAGCCAGTAAGCTGTGGAGTCAGACTTGGACAGTCATTCTTAAATCACTGTGCTACTCCACTATACACACAGACACAGAGACACAGACACATCATTGTTCGCATCAGCAGACAGGCGTGGACCCACAGGGGAGCCAGCACACCAGGAGAACTGGGAAACCTCAATGTGGAGACCCACTCTGGAGCCGGACACCACTCTCATCCCTGAGCTGGGGTCACAGGGCTGGAGCCCAGAAGGTTGGACAGCCCCACACCTCCTCCCCAACCTGGGCCTGGGCCCTGATCCTGCTGCTCCTGAGACTGGCTGTCTTGGGACTCGCTCAGGTTTCCAGCCCCTGGCCTCCAGGCTCTGGGCTTCAGGCAGCCAGTGAAAATTTATGGCTTGAGAAAGTTCTTGCAAATCCAATCCCCACATCCCCTCTCTCCGACCTTGTATGTTTATCAAGATATGGAGTTCCCCCTTTCTCCCTGTCCTTCTCCTCCCACTGCTACAACCTTCCTCCCCCAGCCAGCCCTTTGTCTCTGACCACAGCTATCCCCCTGGCTTCCCTCCCCCTGCCTGCTGACCTTACCTACCTTGGTTGAACCCACCGCACAGCCTCGAATTGCAGATAAAATTCCTTTTCTTTTCTTCCCCCTCATCGTGGCCAGGAATGCTGAGGAACGAGTGTGTGTGAGCAAGACTGTGTTCGTGTGCATGCACATGTTTGTGTCCAGCAGGGGTGAGGACAGGTGGGGCGGAGTAGGGGCTGTGCATCTGCAGGTCTGCTGGGAAGAGGCATTGCAAATATATAGAGGGTGTGTGGTTTCATGTTTGTGGGGCTATACAAACATGGGCCTGGGTCAGGGCCTGAGTCACTGAACATGAGCAAAATTTGTAGCATGTATGTGTGTGTGCACAATGCATGTGTCTGTGCACATACATATCTCTTGTGGCAGAAAGAGCTGCTAGCTCTTGTCAGAGAGGCAGTACATTAGAGTGGTCAAGAGCATGGACTTCGGGCCAGACTGCCATTTACCAGCCATGTGACCTCAAACAAATTTCTTTCTTGGCCTCAGTTTCCTTATCTGTAAAATAGGAGGGGGGTGATAATAGTGCCTACTTCAATGACCTGTGAGGAATGTGAGAATAAAAATGCGTATAGTGGTGCATGGCACATAGTAGGTGATCAGTAGAGGTTGGTTATTACTGGGAGGATGAAGGTGAGAAAATTCACCTTAACTGAGCTCTTGCCACATGTCTGGCATGGGACTTAATGCTTTACACATAGTATGTCATTTAATCTGAGCACTTGGAATGGTGCCTGGCCCATTCCATAGATATTTGTTGAGTGAATGAATGAGGTCTCATAAAACCCTATTAAATGAGCATTTTGACAGATGGGGACACTAAGAAAGGCTAAGTCCCATGTGGGCTCTGCCTAATGACTGTGAATTTGGGTCCCAGGAATGTGTTTACAACTGTTTCAGGTATACTGTGCAGGTGCAGAGGGGTCAAGAGGTGTTAGCATTTTCCCTGTCTACGTAGAGATATGGATATGGGTAGAGGTGGAGATACACCTGGGTGTGAACATGAGCACACCTGCCTGCGCACACACACATTCACATGTGCACACGCACGCATACACACACACACACACACACACACACACCCCTAAGAGGTCCAGACTCCCCTAGAAGTAAAGGAGGCCTAGGAAGGGTGAGAAAAGGCTTGAATTTGGAAGGAGACCTAAGTCTGGTTGAAGGGAGCTCCTCCTAGGGGAGGGAGGCTAGTGCAGGTGGCTGGGGTGCTCAGCTGAAAGTCAGAATCAGAGTTCTCCTGGAGCCCGGGCAAAGAAAGCCAGAATCTGCAATATAATCTCCAACTCCTGGAATTTCACAATTAGAAGGTGCCTTGGAGTTCACCAAGACCATGCCCCCATTCAGGTTACTGAGGAGGAAACTGAGGCCCAGAGAAGGTAAGAGGGCCTCAGTTGCCTGGTCAACTAGTAGACCAGGGACAGAGCTGAGACAGTAACCTCAGATTGGAGTCAACTAGGCCCAAAAATGTCAGAAAAAGCTGTCTTTCGGGTCCTGGCTTGAAGGGCTATGCAAGGGAAAGAAGACAAGGGATAGGCTCTGTATGCACTGGCTAGAGACAAGCCTTGTTCCCAGGCCTGGCATGGGGACTAAGGGAGGACCCCATTTCGGCTTTCCCTTACAGTCTGGGCCAGCTCTGGGAAGGGAGAATAGCAAAGTCAGAGGCAAGGGGCCTCAGCTGTTGCCCAGAATATACCTAGGCTCGCCAGGGTCCCCAGGGGGCACTGCCTGGCCCTGGCAGCCTGCACAGGGCTGGGGCTGCCCTGGCCCTTGTTTGTTGACTCTCACTCCTGCCAAGGGGAAGCTGTTCTGGATAGAGACACAGAGAACGATTTGTCACTGGTTGTCCCTGGCTCCCATTCCAATATGCCAGCCAACAGGGTGGCTTCCTGCTCAACACTTGCCCCACCTGCAAAGTCCCTGTGGTAATTCATTCCCCAGAGGGCCTGGAGCCAGCCCCTGGCTGCATTGCCCCCTGCTGGAGTGTCACAGCTAGAGACTTCTTCCCCAGCTATCTCTCCCCCATCTTCTCACATCCATGGATTGGCCTAGCTAGGGACCACTGGAGACCATTGACACAACCAGTCCTATCCCGACCTTCACATTGTAGATAGGACCAGGGACTCAGTAGAGGGCACATGGAGTCCCTGGAATCTCTGGGACTGGCAGCCAAGCCTCCTTGTGCCATGCCTTTCCTGTTCCTAGACCTGACTACTCCCTGTGCTGAAGCCCTAGTCCCTGATCTTAGTGCCTGGGCTAGCCTGGGCTAGCCTGAGCCTCCGTGGCCCTACCCCCATCTCCCACCAGAGAGTGTAGGAAGGAGTTTCAGGATGACATGGACTCCTGCTGTCCTGCTCCAGCTCCCTCCGAGAGGGGCCCCTCCACACCCCTCTGCCCTGCCAGGCATGAGGGCACCTGGGGACTCTGAGGGGATATGGTTCTGGGCTGGGCCAGATGTAATGGGCAAGATGTGGGAAAACAGAGGTGGGAAGGATAATAATAATAGCCCAATGTATCAAGCATCTACTATGCACCAGGCACAGCTCTAAGTGCTTTGCACACATGATCTCATATCAAGGCTCTTACAGGCCAAATAACATGTCCAAGTAAGCTGGGGAGTGGGGTTTCAATCAGGTCAGCTCGACTCCCTGTCTAGGGCTTTTTCTACCATATCGTATGTTCTGATGACTCTGGCTGATGGGAGATTTGAAATGTCAAGTACTCCATGTCCCTGACCTCCAGCTGGCACACACCAAAATCAAATGAGGGTACAGAGACTGGGCCCTTTATCTTCTGCAGCTGGGACCACATTGCCACCACTTCCAGAGACCACTGCTGCACTGTCACTGTCAGAATCTCTCGAGAGTAGGCTGATCCCAAGGCTTAAGGGAACTCACATTCTGAGACAAAGCACTCCTGAAATACAGGGCACGAGGCAAATGCCACCTAAGCCCTCAGTGGGTCATTCTTTGACTGTGAGGGTAGCTCCCTGCCAACCCATAATGATGCCTTTGAAATCATTCTATCTTCTGGCCTCTCAATCCTGACAGGCTACCCAAAAGAGGCTTCATCCAAGAGAGCTTAAAAGAGAGGAGGACAGAACTTAGCTATGAGGAAGTGAAAAGATATTTCAGACCCCTCCTCAGAGATAGGCAGCCATAGCTTCCTTGCAGGACTTGTTAGTGATTCTCTCCATGCCCGCACCTGTCCCTCATTTTTCTGGCTGCCTCCCCTCCCTGCCACCCGACTCCAGGAGCAGGGACTTCATTCTCTCCATGTTGTCCTGCTTCCCACCCAGGAGCCCGGGGGGCTTGACTGATGCCTGTGGGTGAACTGGGTCTGTGCTAGCCCAGGGTCTCCTGCAAGTAGAGGACCACTCTCATGAACTTTCAGCTGCCCTCCTCAGCCTCCAGCATCTCTGGGCACCTGTGCCAGGACTTTGGACCACACAGGATCTTGCTTTTGCCACAATCCTGACCCAGGCCTTCTAGGGATGGCCCCTTTCCCTGTATTTCAGCTTCTGCTCTGCCAACAGGGCCATTCTGCCCTGCATCCTCCATGGCTTCCCCCTGAGGAGGGGATCAGAAGGCAGAAATGGTGTCCTGCGAGGACCCTAGATTTGGAGCTGTCATGCCTGCCAGGCCCAGCTTCCAGGGGCTGCCCAGTCTCCTTCCTATCACCTCTTCCCTGACCCAGCTCACGGCCATTGGTTTATTTGGACTTCCCAGTCCTAGGATATGAGCTTTGCTTATTATCCCCATTTTTAAGAATAGAAAACTAAGCCTAAGGTCAAACAGCAAGGGGGTAGGCAAGTCAGAAATTGAATGGAAGCTGTCTGCCTTCCAGGCTGCTGCCTAACCAGGGTCCACTACTGCTTTCCATCTGTAGCATGCAGCTGGCCACTCAAGCAGAGGGCACCCCACAGCATGGCTCCTAGCCTAGCTCTGGCTTTGCTGCATGACTTCCTTTGCTGCATGTAAGTTCTTCCTGCTCTCTGAGCTTCCTTCTCCCAGACGTACTATGAGGGGGTTGGATGGACTTCTTTGCAGTTCTTGGAGGCAGCCAAAATGTTTTCCTTGTATCTTCATGACCACTGCATGCCCAGTCCCTGTCTTTCAGCTCCCTGATTACACAAACCAGTGGTAGCTTCCAAAGAAAGACCGATGTGGGCCTGGGATAAGCCACGCCCCAACTACTTCTGCTGAGGAGCCATGAGCAGGTCATTGCTCCTCTAGCATGCTGCCCTCATGCCCAGCAGTGCTAAGTCCTGCTTTAGCTGCACCCTCCAGGACCGCTGTAAGCTTCACAGACCATGGTAGCAGATGGAGCTCCCACACACTATAAAGCACTATGCCAGGAGCAGGCATTGTCATTTTCTCTGCACACATCCTCCCCTGGCCATCGGTCATCATGGTTGGTTCCCTGGATGCTTTGGCTCTACTCTCTCTGAGACTCTGCCCCCTCCCACCCACCTTCAGAGGTCCCTGGGCCGAGCTTTACTTCAGCTTCATCCTACTGTGGGGTCAGGTTCTTCCAAGGGTGAGAAGGGCTCCTGACATTTTTGGCACAAGGTGACCCAAAGGCCTCGGAATAGGGCATGTCAAACCTTGCTGGGCCCAAGCCTAGGGACTGAGCCAATGATGCCAGAAAGTCAGCCACACTGACTATGGTCTACAGACTTTGCATATGCTGATCCCTCTGCTGAAACCACTGTTCCTTTCTGCCCCTGTCTTCCCCTGAATAATGCCATCTCACCTTTTAATTCCCAGTTTAGATATCACCTCCTCCAGGAAGCCTTCCTTGATCCTACATCTGGCTTGGGTCCCCTCTCTGAGTTCCCACAGCTCTCTGACTAAACTGTACTAGAATTGTTTCCTTGTCTTCTTTATTAGATTGGGATCCCTTGAGGGTGGGCCTGTGTACCTCATAGCTGTATTTCTGGCATCTAACACGTGGCCCAGAACATAATAGATGATGCGTGAATTTTTGGTGCACGAATAAATGGTGCCCCTTTGGGTAGCCTGAGCTTTCCTCCAAGAGTGGGGAATGCCTGAGCTCAGATCTTTTCTGGGCTCCCTCAAAGCTCTCATTTCTAGGTATTTGTCTGTCTCATTGACGACAGGCAGTGGGACTAGGCTTTCTACCAGAGGTCCCCTCTCTTCAAGATCCATCCCTTGAGCAGACTACCCTAGTGCCTTTGCCTTCATTGCTGCTGCTGCCTTTTTCTACCCAGGGTCTGACCTCTATTTGGGGCTACTCAGTCCATTTCCCAATAAATTTATCTGAGCAGGCTTCAGGGTTATTGTGCTCCCCAGAGTTCTGTTTCTTGCCACCCTGACTTACTTCTTTGTCTCAGGACAACTCCCTCCCTAAACTATCTCCCCAGGCCCCACCTCAGTCTCTAAGCCCCATTCACAGGCTTCCTTTGGACAGTGGTTCTCCAGGGGTGGTCCAGGCAATAGCAGTGGTCTGTGGGGCCTTCAAGTGGTCCGTGGGCAGGTCCAAAATTCAAGGCATGCAAAAATGTGTGGTGGGGTATTGGGGTTTTTTAAAAGTATATTTTCTACAGCAGATTTAAATCTGTGTTTTAAAACCCAACAATGGCTAGCTTTTCAGCAGAGTCACAATAATGGTTATTTATCCAGTCAAAGGGTCATGGGACCATTTGGGATCTGGGAATATGCCAGGATGGAATACACAGGGCCTTCAAAGAAGTCTCTGAAACTAGGACATGAAGGCTCCTAGAATATTGCCCCCATTTTGCAAGTAGAAAAACTGAGGTTACAGTGTAGGTGAGGAGCTGGTCCCAAGAAGCCTAGTCAATCAGGCCCTATGGTAGGGCTGGCCCCCAAAAGCATTTGCCAAGCATCCCCAAAAAGGGTACCACAGTGGCCTCAGTAATCCAAAGACTGCAGTACTCTCACCCCAGACTGAAGCCCCTAGAGGTAGGGATACTATATGCTGTTGCCCTCTCTTTGGCCTCGGTCCCCACCTCTCCCAATAGCCCTTGAAACTGTAGCCCTTTGGGGGAATCTCCCACCCCTGGCTCCAGGCCAGGAAAGCAGGCAGCAAACCCCCCTCCGCCAGCCCCCGCCACAACACACACACAAACACAACCTACATTCTTGAACAGCTGCCACTGCTTCATTGGCCTCAGCCCCAAGAAGGAGTGTGGAATGTGCTTCCCTGAGTCATTAGAGAGCTGGGTAGTATGCCGGGACGGTGGGTGGAGCAGGGGTGGGTGGGTAGGGTGGGGGAGGCAGTGTCTGCCGGGAAGAGGGAAGCTGAGAATAAAAAGACAAGCTGCAGAAGAAGAGAAAGAGGGATGATCCCAAGGGCCAAAGCTGCTAGGGATGGAAGCCCTTAGGTAGTAGCCTTGGGGGCAAGGCTGGGTAGGAACCTCTGGGTTTGGGTTTCCTATCTTGTCTTCTAGCCCACATATACAAGATATAGGGAGCCAGATACCAAGATTCTGTGGGCATACACCTGAAACTCTTCCTAACGAGAAATGTGGTAGGCTTGGGTAAGAGGAAAGGCTAGAAGCAACTTTAGAAGGCGGAAGGGTAATTGATCTCTGCAGGTACTGAAATAAAATCTTGATCCCAGCCTCTGCTTTACTGAGTGCTAGCACTCAGCCTTTCTCAAGCTCATTATTAAGATACACTGAGAGTGTTACAAACTACTTGTCACTCACTAATTATGATGAAAGAGTTAGAGATTGTGAATTTTTTCCTGTCTTTTTCTCTTTCCTTTCATAAAAATCAATTAGAGCAGATTCATGGTTCTCCTTGTGGCCTTCCTTAAATGGAAAAACAAGGTAACAAAGGGGAAACCTCTGGTTCAAGAGGAGAAGTAGACATACTTCTCTTGTTTTCTCCTGCAAAATACAGCTAATAACTTGGAATGATATACATCTCTATCTATCTATCTATCTATCTATCTATCTATCTATCTATCTATCTATCTATCTATCTATCTATCTATCTGACTTTTAAAAGTGGGGAGAAGAAGGCAGACCAGCTAAGGAACACAGGACCCAAGGAACAATATGGTGGTGACTTCCTTGGGTGCTGGAGAAGGCAGCAAACAGAAACACCAATGAGAACAGATGAAAAAACAAACAAACAAAAACAAAGAGAAAAACCAATTCCAACAAAAGCCTGTTCTCTGTAGCAAAAGGACTAGAAAAGAGGTGTGTAGTAAGACAGAAAACCATTAGACAATACCACTGTACTCCAGCCAAATGCCACAGAAAAAAAACTGTGGCTCTGCCATCTACTCATGACAGCAAAAGCTGAGTGGGAAGCCTAGCCTTACACTCTAATTTGGCTGTAACAAGGTACTTCAATCCATCCACAAGCTACTGGGATGGTATCAGAGAAGGTTGAGTGGGAAACCAGGACTTTCATCCCTGCTCGGCTGTAATGAGGGCTTCCCTGTTCCCACTGTCAGTGGAGGTCTTGTGGGGAGCCTGAAATCCTGTATCTACCCAGTAGTAAAGAGGCACAACTCCCACGCTAGGGTATCAAAGGCAGAGTTGGGAATCTGGACGTTTACCGCAACCTTGCAGTAAGACAGTGATGTCTTCCTTTCTTTGCCAGTGCAGTGATAGAGGATTCCTGCTAGAACAGACTTAAATGAGATGAGTCTCATAAAATAATATGCAAAGTATCCAGGTTTCAGTAAAAAGTCACCTCTTATCAACCCGGCACCTGCCAACATGGAAGGTGGCGATGGCAGCATCATTGTGGCTGGCCTCGGGGCTCGAGGTTCTGGAGCGGCTGCAGCGACAGTCTGGGAACTTCTGCAGGACAAGTGTTATAGTGACTTTTTAAACGAAGACTTTGATGTAAAGACTTATACTTCTCAATCTATTCATCAAGCTGTAATTGCTGAACAACTAGCAAAACTTGCCCAAGGAATCAGTCAGTTGGACAAAGAACTACACTTACAGGTTGTTGCAAGACATGAAGATTTACTGGCACAAGCAACTGGGACTGAGTCGTTGGAAGGTGTTCTTCAGATGATGCAGATGAGAATTGGGACTTTACAGGGAGCTGTTGATAGGATAAAAGCAAAAATTGTTGAACCATACAATATGATAGTTGCCCGTACTGCACAACTAGCAAGACTTCAGGTGGAGTGCCCCCAGAAGGTCAGACTCACTATTTTGTGTCTTAAAGCACATGCCCTGGAAGTTGCTTCTCCCTGGCCTTTGCATTCAATTAACATTTCATTGCACCAGGTGTGGACCATCAGGAACTGTCTTCTCCCTGGCACTGGCTGCCAATTTATCAGTTTTAGAGAGGCAATGTGATAACTTCCAAACCATCAACTGACATTCCTAGTGGGTGGGGCAATAGCCCTCTCCTGTCCCACTCTTGATTGTCTAACTACCTGCAACAATAACAGTAATTGTTTTTGTTAAGTACACAGTTGGGACAGAGATACAAGGGTGACTTTTCAGTGTTATTTCCTTTTATTTCTTGAATTTTGAATCATGTGCTTGTATTATCAGTTCAGAAAATGAATAATATTTAATTAAAAGATAGAGATGCAAAAAAAAAAAAAAAGTCACCTGTTATACCATTAACCAAGATTCATGGGTCTCCTTGTGGCCTTCCTTAAAGGGGAGAACGAGGTAACAAAGGGGAAACTTTTGGTTGCAGACAAGGAGTCCAGATGAGAATTTCAACTGAAAGAGAAAAAAGAAGTAATAGATGCCCAAACTGAGTTGACACAGGTATTGGAATTATCTGACTAATTTTAAAGCAGCCATCATGAAAATTATTCAATAAGGAATTACAAACATGCTTGAAACAAATGAAAAGACAGAAAATCTTAGCAAAGAAATAAAAGATATAAAGAAGAACAAAATGGAATTCTTTTCAGTGGAAAAACACAATGACTGAAAATAAAAACTCAATGAATTGGGCTTAAAAACAAAGGAGAAAACAGAGAATCCGTGAAACTTGAAAAAAGCATAGAAATTATCCAATCTCAACAACATAGGCAAAATGCACTGAAAATAAAATGAAGAGAACCTCAAGGAACTTGTGGGACTATAAAAACAAATCTAACATTCATATCATTAGAATCCATGTCCAGGTGGAGCTGTCAACTTATTCAAAGAAATTATGGTCAGAAATTCTGCAAATTCAGTAAAAAGGATAAACTTACAGATTCGAGAAGCTGATAAATACCAAACAGGATAAACCCAAAGAAATTCTCATTAATACACATTTAATCAAACTTCTGAAACTAAAGACAAAAAGTACTGAAAGCAGTAAGAAAGAAACAACACCTTACTTATGGGGGAAACAACTCAAATTACAGAATATTTCTCATTAGAAGTAATAGAAGCCAGGAAATAGCACAGTATTTTCAAGAGCTGAATAAAAAGAACTGTCAACTCAGAGTTCTATGTCCAGCAAAAATATCCTGCAGGAATGAAGGGTAAAACAAGACATTCTCAGATGGAGGAATGCCACCCGAGGAGGAACACCAAGAGAATTTTATGCCAACAGGCTTACTTTAAAAGGATGGGTAAAGGAAGTTCTTACAATGGAAAGAGATTATTTTAAAAGGAATACTGGAATATCAAGGAAGAAGAAAGAATGACTGAAAAAGCAAAAATATGAGTAAAAACAATGGTCTTTCCTTCTCTTGAGTTTTCTAAATTATGTTTGACAGTTGAAGCAAAATTTATAACAATGTTTAACGTAGTACTCAAGGTAGGTAGAGGAAATATCTAAGAACATTACATTAGAAAAGGGGGAGTGTAGAGAGACTTAAAGGGAAGTAACCTTTTTACTCTTCCCTTGAAGTGGTAAAATATTGACACCAGTAGATGGTGATGGGTTATGTACATATAATGCATTGAGCAGAATGAAAGTGAAAATACAACATATCAAAATCTGTATAATGCAGCTAAAGTACTACTGAGAGGGAAATTTATAACACTAAACACTTAGATTAGAAAAGAAGAAAAATATAAAAGTAGTGGTCGAAATCCCCACCATCAGAAATTAGAAAAAAGAAGAGCAAAGTGAACCCAAAAGCAAGCAGAAATAAGGAAATAACAAAAATAAGACTTTCAGTAAAAGAGCAGAGTCTGGCATGTAAGAAGCATGGAAGTGGCCACTCCATCCTTACATCAAGTAAAAAGCGGAACAAACTGAAAATTTCAACAACTCTTCTTAGAGCTGTAAGAGAAATAAGGCCACAGGGCAAAGCACTGCCCCCAAAATTGGATAGACTGATAGGCAAATACAGGCAAATCACAGCTTACCAGAGCAGAAACCTGGCAGGAACCAGGGCCCAGTTGGAGAAATCAGAACTATAATTGTTGAATTGCTGAAGACTTAGCGTGGACAAGCCTGAGAGATAAAAATTCCAGGGAGACCCAGCCATGGGTTGGGACAGGGGGCACTTTTGTGAGTTTTATCTCCTGGAGCTCTACCAGGTTCTCATGCAGAATATTGGAGAAAAATCCCTTCATACTTCCAACAGTGGGAGGGGAAAAAGAACCATTTTGAAATACACCAGACCTGTCTCTTTCTTTCTTTTTCTTTTTCCCTTTCTTTTCTTCCTTCTTTTCCTGCCTTTCTTTCTCTTTCTTCTTTCTCTCTCTCTTTCTTTCTTTTTCTTTCTTTCTCTCTTTCTCTTTCTTTCTTTCTTTCTTCTTTTTTTCTTTCTTCTTTCTCCTTTCCATAAAGTCTACTAATTAATTGTAGATTTTAACCATATCTACAAAATACCTTCAGAACCAACACAATGATTAGAGTTTGATTACATAAATGCATACTATAACCTAGCCAAGTTGACACATAAGACTAATCATCACACATTTTAAGATTTTTTAATATTTCTGAATATTTAACCCCGTCAGAGTTATGATTTGCAAATATTTTCTCCCATTCTGTGGGTTATCTTTTTATTCTCTTGATAGTGTCCTTTGATCCATGCAAGCTTTTAATATTTATGAAGTCAAATTTATCTATCATTTCTTTCGTTGCTTGTGTTTTTGGTGTCATATCTAAGAATCCATTGCCAAATTGAAGGTCATGAAGATTTGTCCTCATGTTTTCTTGTAAAAGTTTTACAGTTTTAGCTCTTAAATTTAGGTCTTTCTTCAATTTTGAGTTAATTTTTATATATGGTGTAAGGTAAGGGTTCAACTTCATTATTTTGCATGTGGATATACATTTGTCTCAGCAACATTTGTTGAAGACAGTTTTCACTCCATGGTAAAATGGCAATCTGGTTTTGGCACTCTTGTAAGAAATCAATTGATCACAGATGTATAGGATTATTTCTGGATTCTTGATTTTATTCCACTGGTCTATATGTCTATCTTTATGCCAGTACCACACCATTTTGATTACTGTAGCTTTGTAGTAAGCATTGAAATTGGAAAGTGTGGGTCCTCTAACTTTTTTCTTCTTATTCAAGATTGTATTGGCTATTTGGGATTGCTTGCAATTCCATATGAATTTTAGGATCAGCTTTTCCATTTCTAGAACAAAGACCATTAGGATTTTGATATAAACTGTATTAAATCTGCAGATTGCTTTAGGGAGTATTACCATATTTTCAGTATTAAGTCTTTCAATCTGTAAACATGAGATGTCTTTCCACTTTTTAAGGTTATCTTTTAATTTCTTTCAGCAAAGTTTTGTAGGTTTCAAAGTACAAGTCTAGCACCTGCTTGGTTAAATTTATTACTAAATATTTTTGTTCTTTTTGATGCTCTTGCACACAGAATTGTTTTCTTTCCCCCTCACTTTATTGAGGTATGATTGACCAATAAAAATGTTATATATTAAGTTGTACAGCATGATGATTTGATACATGAATATATTGTGAAATGATTACCACAATCAAGCTAATTAACATCTCTATCACCTCACATAGTTACGCTTTTTGTGGTGAGAACACGTAAGATCTATTCTCTTAGCAAATTTCAAATACAGAATACAGTATTATTAACTGTAGTCACCATGCTATACATTAGATCTTCAGTACTTAATCATCTTATAACTGAAAATTTATACCCTTTGACCAACATCTCCTCATTTTTCCCACCCTCCAGTCCCTGGTCACCACCATTCTACTTTCTGTTCTTATGAGTTTGACTTTAAAAAGTTCCACATATATGTGATATTATGCAGTATGTATCTTTCTGTGCATGGCTTATTTTATATAGCATAATGTCCTCTAGGTTCATTCATCTGGTTGCAATGGCAAAATTTCCTTCTTTTTAAAGGCTGAATAATATCTCATTGTATTTGTGTGTGTGTGTGTGTGTGTGTGTGTGTGTGTGTGTACCACTTTGTTAAAATTTCATTCATCAGCAGGCATTTATGTTGTTTTTGTGTTTTGTCTACTGGGAACAATGCTGCAATAAATATGAGAGTGCATTTATCTCTCTGAGAAAGTGATTTCATTTCCTTTGAATATATACCCAGAAGTGTGATTGCTGGACATATTATAATTCTATTTTAATTTTTTGAGGAACCTCAAAACTGCTTTCCATAATGGCTGTAACAATTTATATACCCATCAACGGTGTATAAAGGTTCTCTTTTCTCCACGTCCTTGCCAACACTTATTATCTCTTAACATTTGATAATAGCCATGCTAACAAGTGTGAGGTGGTATCTCATTGTCATTTTGGTTTGTATTTCCTTGAGAATTAATGATGTTGAGCACTTTTTCACACACCTGTTCGTTATTCATGTCTCTTCTTTGGAAAAATATCTATTCAGGTTCTTTGCTCATTACTGTGGTCTGAATGTTTTTTTTCTGCCTCAGAATTCATATGTTGATACCTAATCCCCAATACAATAATAATAAGAGGTAGGGCCTTTGGGAGGTGATTTGGTCATGGAAGGCTCCGTACTCATAGATGGGATTAATGGACTTATTAAAGAGGTCAGAGAGAGCGTGTTTTCCTCTTCCACTATATGAGGACATAGAAAAAGCCATCTATGAGGAATGGGCTCTCACTAGACCCCAAATCGGCTGATGCCTTGGTTTTGGACTCCCCAGCTTCCAAAACTGTGAGCAATAAATGCCTATTGTTTATGAATTACCCAGCCTAAGGTACTATGTTATAGCAGCCCAAACTGCCTAAGATACTCATTTTAAAAATCTAGCTATTTGTTTTCTTTGCAATTGAGTTGTATAAGTATCTTATATACATTGGATATTAACCCCTTATTGGATATGTGGTTTGTAATTTTTTTCTCCAATTCTTTAGTTTACTTTTTCATTTTGTTGATTGCTTCTAGGAGTTTTACACTTTCAGGTCTTACATTTCAGTCTTTAATCAATTTTTAGTTGATTTTTCTGTACAGTGTAAAATAAGGGCCCAATTTCATTCTTGTGCATGTGGCTAGCCAGTTTTCCCAGCACAATATATTAAATAGATTATCCTTTCCCCATTGTATATTCTTGGTACTTTTGTTCAAGAATAGTTGACCATATATATGGGTTATTTCTAGGTTCTCTATTCTGTTCCATTGTTCTCTATGTCTGTATTTTTTTTATTTGCTAGTACCATACTGTTTTTATTACTATAACTTTGTAATATAATTTGAAATAAAAAAGATACCTTCAGCTTTGTTCGTCTTTCACAAGATTGCTTTATCTTCTTGGGGTCTTTTGAGGTTCGATATACATGTTAGAATTGTGTTTTCTATTTCTGTGAAAAATGTTATTGGAATTTTGATAGGGATTGCATTGAATCTATAGATTGCTTTTGGTAGTATAGACATTTTAACAATATTAATTCTTCCAATCCATAAACACGGGATAGTTTTTTATTTATTTGTGTATTCTTCAATTTCTTTTATCAATGTTTTATGGTTTTCAGTGTACAGATCTTTCACCGCCTTGGTTAAATTTATTCCTAATTATTTTGTTCTTTTGCTGCTATTGTAAATGGGATTGTTTGCTTAATTTCCTCTTTAAATAGTTTGTTGTTGGTATATAGAAATAGTACTAATTTTTTATATGTTGACTTTATATTCTGCAACTTTACTGAATTTCTTCATTAGTTTTAACAGGTTTTTTATTTTGATAGCGTCTTTAGGGTTTTCTATATATAAAATCATATCATCTACGGAGAAAATTTAACTTCTTCCTTTCCAATATGGATGTCATTTATTTTTCTTGCCTAATTCTTCTGACTAAGACTTCCAATAGTATGTTGAATAAAAGTGGCAAGAGTGGGCATTTGTCTTAGAGAAAAAGTTTTCAGCCTTTCACTGTTGAGTTTGATTTAGCCATGGGCTTTTCTTATAAGCACTTATTGTGTTGAGGTTCATTCTTTCTATAACCAATTTGTTGACAGTTTTATCATGGAAAGATGTTGAATTTTGTCAAATGTTTCTGTATCTATTGAGATGATAATATGATTTTATTCTTCATTCTATTAATATGGTGTATCACATTTTTTTATTTCCTTATGTTAAGCCATCCTTACATCCCAGAGATAAATCCCACTTGATTATGATGTATGATCCTTTCAATATGCTGATGAATTCAATTTGTATTTTCTTGAAAATTTTGGCATTTATGTTCTTCAGGGATATTGGCCTCTAATTTTCTTTTTGTGCAGTGGCCTTGTCTGGCTTTTGTATCAAGATAATGCTATTCTCATAAAATGAGCTTGGAAATGTCTCCTCTCTTTCAATTTTTGGAAGAGTTTGAGAAGGACTGCTATTCTTCTTTAAATGTCTGTTAGAATTCATTAGTGAAGCCATCAAGTCTAGGGATTTTTTTTGTTAGGACATTTTTTATTACTAATCCAGTCTCCTTACTCATTATTGGTCTGTTCAGGCTTTCTATCTCTTCATTATTCAATCTTGCTCAGTTGTATGTTTCCAGAAATTTATCCATTTTTTCTATATTATCCAATTTGCTGTGTGTAATTGTTCATAGCATTTTCTTATGATTCTTTGAATTTCTGTGGTTTCAGAGGTAATGTCTCCTCTTTCACTTCTGATTTTGCTTATTTGAGTCTTCTCACTTTTTAATGTTTTTCTAGCTAAAATTTGTCCATTTAGTTTATCTTCAAAAAACCAACTCTTACTTTCATTGATTTTTTTATGTTGTCTTTCTCATCTCTATTTCATTTACCTCTGTTCTGATTTTTGTATTTCCTTCTTCTGCTAAAGTTGGGATTTATTTGTTCTTCTTTTTTAGTTCCTTGAAGTATAAATTTAGGTTGCTTGTCTGAGATAGTTTCTATTTCCTTAATGTTGGTATTTGTTGCTATAAACTTCCCTCTTAGAACTACTTTTGCTGCATCTCATAAATTTTTGTATGTTGTGTTTCCATTTTCATGTATCTCAAGATATTTTTCATTCCCTCTTTGATTTCTTCTTTGATCCATTGGTTGTTCAGGACTCTGTTATTTAATTTCCACATACTTGTGAATTTTCTAGTTTTCCTCCTGTTATGGATGTCCAGTAGTTAGAAAACATACTTGATATGATCAGTAGTTAGAAAACATACTTGATATGATTTCAATCTTCCTAAATTTAAGACTTGTTTTGTAGTCTAATATATTATCTACCCTGGAAAACATTCTGTATGCACTTCAGAAAATTGTGTATTCTGTTGCTTTTGGAAGGAATGTTCTGTATATGTCTGTTACATCAATTTGGTCTAAAGTGTAATTCAAGTCCAGTGTTTCTATGTTGATTTCCTGTATGAATGATTTATTGTTGAAAGTGGGGAATTGAAGTAGCCTACCATGGCTGGGCATGGTGGCTCATGCCTGTAATCCCAGCACTTTGGGAGGCCAAGATGGATGGATCACTTGAGGTCAGGAGCTCGAGAGCAGCCTGGTCAACATGGTGAAACTCCGTCTCTACTAAAAATACAAAAAATAGCCAGGTGTGGTGGTGGGCACACATAATCTCAGCTACTTGGGAGGCTGAGGAAGGAGAATCGTTTGAACCCTGGAGGCAGAGGTTGCAGTGAGCTGAAATCACGACACTGTACTCCAGCCTGGGCTACAAAGCAAGACTCCATCTCAAAAAAAAAAAAAAAAAAAAGAAAAGAAAAGAAATACTCTACTATTATTGTATTGCTGTCTGTTTCTCCCTTCAGATCTGTTAATAGTTGCTTTTAATATGTAGGTACTTGCATGTTGGGTGCATATATATTTACAATTATTATAGTCTTGATGAATTGACACTGTTGTCATTATATAATGACCTTATTTTCTTCTTGTTATGGTTTTTTACTTACAGTTTATTTTGTATGATATAGGTGTAACTACCACTGCTCTCTTTTGGTGTTCATTTGCATGGAATGTCTTTTTCCATCTCTTTACTTTCAGCCTGTATGTGTCCTTAAAACTAAAGTGGGTCTTTTAGCCACTCTGTCTTTTAATTAGAGAATTTAGTCCATTTACATTTAAAGTAATTATTGATATATAAAGACCCACTACTACCATTTTGTTTAATTATTTTGTGACTATTTTGTAGTGCCTTTGTTCCTTTCTTGCTTGCTACCTTTCTTTGTAATTTGATGATTTTATATAGCAGTTTGCTTTCATTTCTTTCTCTTTTGTGTATCTACTATAGATTTCTGCTTTATGATTACCATGGGGCCTACATAAAATATCTTAAATTTATAAGTGTCTATTTTAAGCTAATAGCATTCTCTTTTCTTTCTTCAATAATAAATTAAACTTAGCTTACTGCAACTTTTTTACTTTATGAACTTTTTATTTTTTAACTTTTTGACTCTTGTAATAACACTTAGCTTAAAACACACATTGTATAACTCTACAAAATATTTTCTTTCTTTATATCCTTAGCCTAGAAACTTAATTTTTAATCAATTAATTTTTTACTTTTTAAACTTTTTTTATTTACAACTAAGACATGAACACACACATTAGCTTAGGCCTACACAGGATCAAGATCATCAATATCACTGTCTTCTACCGCCACATCTTGCACCACCGGAAGGAAGGTCTTCAGGAACAATAAAAGTATAGTACAGTAAATACATAAGCCAGTGACATAATAATTTATGATTATACTTGATTAGGCCTAGGCTAATGTGAATGTTTGTGTCTTAGTTGTAAAAAAAATTAAAAAGTAAAAAAATAATTTAAAAATTAAGTTTCTAAACTAAGGATATAAAGAAAGAAAATATTTTGTACAGTTATACAATGTGTGTTTTAAGCTAAGTGTTATAAGAGTAGCATGTACATGTATGCATATATATACTTTTATATGACTGGCAGCACAGTAGGTTTGTTTATACCAGCATCACCACAAATATGTGAGTGATGCATTGTGCTATGACATTATGATAGCTACAATGTAACTAGGTGATGGTAATTTTTTAGTTCCATTATTATCTTATGGGACCATGGTCATATATGTCATCTGTCATAAACTACAATGTACTTGTGCAGCACATGGCTATATATATGTATATGCATGTGTTTATGTATGTGGATGTATAAGTGAAATGAATGACAGTAAGGATACAAAAGTTGAGAGAGAGGAAGTAAGATTATTTTGTTATTACAAGGTACTTGCACGACCCAGGAAGTGTATACTATTTGAAAGTGGACTTGAATTAGTTGTAAATGTATACTGCAAACTCTAGGACAACCACTAAAAAAGGAAAAAAAGAATAAAACTAATACACTAAGAAAGGAAAGAAAATGTAATCACAGAAAATAGATTAAAATCACAGAAAATACTCAGAATCACAGACATAAATAGGAACAAAGAACAAGGGCAACAAATAAAATACAGTAACAAATATGATAGATGTTTATCTAACTATATCAATTAAAAGATGGTGGCTAGAAATGTACAGATTTCAGAAATGAAATCCACCTTCCGTTTCAGAAATGGACAGATTCAGCAGGCAGAAAATCACTCAGGACAGTTGAACTCAACAATATAATCAGTTAAGTGTAGTGAACATCTATTGACTACTTCATTCAACACCAGCAGAATACACATTTTTCTCAAGCTCACATGCAACATTCACCAGGATAGATCAGATTCTGAGCCACAAAGTACACTGTGACAAATTTTAAAGAATAGAAATTATACAATGTTTGCCCTCAGACAACAATAGAATTAAGCTATAAATCAATATAAAAATAGCTGAAAAATCCCCAAATATTTGGAGATTAAACAACAAACTTCTAAATAACAAATGAGTCAAAGACAAAAATCTCGAGACATTTAAAAATATTTTGAAACAAATGAAAATCAAACTAAAACTTACCAAAAGTTGTGGGATTTAGCAAAAGCAGTGCTCACAGGAACACTTATGGCATTGAATGCATATCTTAGAAAAGAAGAAAGATCTAAAATCAACCATCTAAGCTTCCACCTTAGGAAACTAGAAAAAGAAGAGCAAGTTAAATCTGAAGTAAGCAGAAGTAAAGAAATAATGAAATTACAGCAGAAATCAATGAAATTGATTTCTGAAATGAATGAAAATGATTCAGAAAAAATGAAATCAATAAATAAAATTAACAAAACCAGAAGCTGGTTGTTTGAAAAGGTTAATAAAATTGATAAGCCTCTACCCAGGGTAACTAAGAAAAAAAGACAGGGAACACAAATTACTAACATCATAAATGAAAAAGGGGATACCACTAAAGGCTGCATGGACATTAAAAAATAATAAAGCAATATTAGGAACAACTCTATGTCCACCAATTTTATAAACTAGATGAAATGGGCCAATTCCTTGAAAGACACAGTCTACCAAAATGCACACAAGAAGAAATAGATAATCTGAATAAATCTACATCTATTAAAGAAATGAAATTGATAATAACTTTACAAAACAGAAAACCATGAGGCCAGGTGGGTCCAAAACAGAAAGCTCCAGGCTGTGTTTACTGGTGAATTCTAATAAACATTTAAGGAAGGAATTATTCCAATTCCCTACAGAAGATACAAGCAGAATACTTTCTAACTCATTGTATCAGGCCTATATTATGCTAATACCAACGCTGTACAAAAATATTACAAGAAAAAAAAACCCACAGACTAGTATTCCTCATGAACATAGATGCAAAACTCTTCAATAAAATATTATCAAATAAAATCCAACAATATAAAAAGATATACACCATGACTAGGTGAGAGTCATCCCAGTTATGCAAGACTGGTTGAATATTTGAAAATCAATTAATGTAATCTACTATATCAATAGGCTAAATAAGAAAAATTACAGGATCATATCAATAGCTACAGAAAAGCATTTCATAAAATCCAACACCTATTACTGATAGACACTCTCAGTAAACTAGGAAAAGAGGGTGAACTTCCTCAACTTGACATACACCATCTACAAAAACCCTACAGCTAACATCATAATTAAAGGTAAATCTTGAAGCTTTGCCACTAAGATAAAGAACAAGGCAAGCATGTTCCCTCTCACCACTTCTTCCCAATAGCATACTGCAATTCCTATCCTAACGTGATAAGACAAGAAAAGGAAATAAAAGGTACAGTTTGGGAACAAAGAAATAAAACTGTATTTGTTCACAAATGTCAGGTTAGTCTGTGTAGAAGATCTAAAAGAACTGACAACAAGAAAAATAACTCCTGGAAGTAGCGAGCCATTATAGCAAGATCGTAGGATACAAGGTTATAGTACAAAATTCAATCACTTTTCTCTATACCAGAAATGAATAAGTGGAACTTGAAATTAAAGACACAGCATCATTCACATTAACACCCCCCCAAAAATGTAATACTTAGATATTTATCTAACAAAATATGTACAAGATCTATATGTGGAAAACTAACAAAATACTAATGAAAGGAATCAAAGAAGAGCTATGTACCTAGATAGGAAGACCCAGGATTGTCAAGATGTTGGTTCTTCTCAACTTAATCTGTAGATTAAAAGCATTCCCAATCAAATCTCATCAAGTTATTTTGTGGATATTGATAAACTGATTCTAAAGTGTATATGGAGAGGATAAAAACCCAGAATAGTCAACACAATATTAAAGGAGAAGAACAAAGTTTAAGGACTTACACCATTTGACTTTAAGACTTACTATAAAACTATAGTGATTAAGACTGTGTGATATTGGCAAAAGAACAGACATATAAATCAATGGAACAGAGTGGAGAGCCAAGAAATTGACTTCCCCATAAATATAGTGAGCTGATCTATATTGCAGAGGCAATACAATGGAGAATACATAGTTTTACAACAAATTGGGCTGGAACAACTGGACATCTACATACAAAATATGATCTAGACACAGAATTTACAACCTTAACCAAAAGGCAAGAAATAATGGATGCTGGCAAGGATGTGGAGAAAGGGGAATACTTGTACATTGTTGATGTGAATGTAAATTTGTACAACCAACATGGAAAACAGTATGAAGGTTCCTTAAAAAAATTAAAAATAGAAGTACCATATGATTCAGTAAGCCTACTGCTGGATATATATCTGAAAGAAAAGAACTCAGTATATCAAAGAGACACCTGCACCATGTTTAATGCAGTGATTATTCATAATAGCTAAGATAAGGAATCAACCTAAGTGCTTATCAACGGATGAATGGATAAAGAAAATGTGGTACATATACACAGTGGAGTTCTATTTGGCCATAAAAATGAATGAAATCCTGTCATTTGCAACCACATGGATAGAACTGTAGGACATTTTGTTCAGTAAAATCAGCCAGGCACAGAAAGACAAATATTACATATTCTCGCTTATATGTAGGAGAGAAAAAAAAACCTGCCAGGTGTGGTGGCTCCCACCTGTAATTCCAGCACTTTGGGAGGCCAAGGCATGTGGATCACTTGAGGTCAGGAGTTCAAGACCAGCCAGGCTAACATAGTGAAATCCCGTCTCTACTAAAAATACAAAAAATTAGCCAGGCATGGTGGTGGGCTCCTGTAATCCCAGCTACTCAGGAGGCTGAGGCAGGAGAATCTCTTGAGCCCAGGAGGCGGAGGTTGCAGTGAGCTGAGATTGCACCATAGCACTCAAGCTTGGGCGACAGAGCAAGACTCTGTCTCGCAAACAAACAAACAAAAAATTGATCTAATGGAAGTAGAGAGTAGAATTACAGTTACCAGAGGCTAGGAAGGGTAGTGGGGAGGCAGGGATAAAGAGGGATTGGTTAATGGGTACAAAAATATGATTAGACAAAAGGAATAAGATCTAATTTTTGGTGACAGAATAGAGCAACTAGAGTCAACAATAATTTATTGTATATTTCAAAATAACTAGATGAGTGAATTTGTAATATTCTCAACACAAAGAAATAATAAATATTTGAGGGGATGGATACCTTAATTATCCTGATTTGATCATTACACATTGCATATTTGTATCAAAATATCACGTGTACTCTATATACAACTATTATGTATCCATAAAAATTAAAAATAAAAAACCCAAATATATCACATACCTAAAGGTAAAATTCAAAACTATAAATATCTTAGAAAATAACATCGGAGAAAATCTAGATGACCTTGAGTTTGATGATAACTTTAGATACAACACCAAAGACATGATCCTTGAAAGAAAGAAATGATAAGCTGGATTTCATTAAAATTTAAAATTTCTGCTCTGTGAAAGACACTGTCAAGAGAATGAAAAGACAAGCCACCAACTGTGAAAAAATATTTGCATTAGGCATCTCTGATAAAGGACTGTTATCCAATATATACAAAGAACTCTTAAACTCGAAAATAAGCAGACAACCCTACTGAAAATATAGGCCACATGTCTGAACAGATACTTCATCAAAAAAGACATACAGGTGGCAAATAAGCATGATAAAAGATGCTCTACATCATATATCAACAGGGAAATGCAAATTAAAACCACAATGAGATATCACTACACACCTATTAGAATGGCCAAAATCTAGAAACTGACAACACTAATGCTGATGATGTTGAAGAGCAACAGGAACTCTACTTCATTGTTGGTGGGAATGCAAAATGGTGCGGCCACTTGGAAGACAGTTTAGTCGTGGTTTCTTACAAAACTAAATGTACACTAACTGAACAATTCAGCAACTGCACTCCTTGGTATTTACCCAGAGAAGTTGAAAATTTATGTTTACAGAAAAACCTGCACATGGATCTTTATAGCAGCTTTATTCATAAAGGCCAAAACTTGGAAGCAACCAAGATATTCTTCAGAAGGTGAATAAATAAATAAACAGTGGTACATCCAAACAATGCAATATTATTCAATGCTAAAAAGAAATGAGCCATAAAGCCAGGAAGAGACATGGAGAAAACTTTAATGCATGTGGCTAAGTGAAAGAAGTCACTCTGGAAAGGGCACATACTATGTGATTTCAACTATATGGCATTCTAGAAAAGGAAAAACTATGGATACAGTAAAAAGATCAGTGGTTGGCAGGAGGTAGTGGGGAGGGAGAGTTGAATAGGCAAAGCAAAGAAAATATTTAGGGCAGTAAAATTGCTCTATATATTAGTATAATGGTGAATACATGTCATTACGGATTTGCCCAAACCTACGGGCCACTCTGGTAGGGGATGTTGATAATGGGGTAGGCTATGCATGTGTTGGGACAGAAGATACATAGGAAATCTCTGTACTTTCCTCTGAATTATGCTATGAACCTAAAATTGCTCTCAAAAATTAATATCTATTAAAACATAAGAAGAAAACAATGAAATTGAAAATAGACAAATCAATAGAGAAAACCAATGGAACCAAAAGTTGGTTCTCTGAAAAGGTCAATAAAATTGATTAAACTTTCACAAGATTGATGATAAAAAAGAGAGAAGACACAAATTACCCCATATCAGGAATGAAATAAAGGATATCACTACAAATCATGAACCTATCAAAGGTATGAAAAGGGAATACTGTGAATGACTTTAAACTCATACATCTGACAACTTAGATGAAATGGGCAAATTCCTAGAAAAGCACAAACTACCACTACTGACCCAATATGAAAGAGATCACTTGATTAGCCTTATAACTATTAAATGCATTGAATTTGTGATTAGAAACTTACCCCAAAAGAAATCTCCACGCTGAAATGATATCACTGGAGAATTCTATCAAGCATTTAAGAAAAATTAACACCAATTCTGTACAATCTCTTCCTGAAAATAGAAGAGGAGAAAGTACTTCCTAACTCATTTTATGAAGCCAGTATTACCCAAATGTCAAAACCAAAGACCATACAAAAAAGAAAACCACAAATCAATAATCCTTGTGAATGTGGAAGCAAAATCTGTGACCAAATATTAACAAATTGAATTTGGCAGTATTGAAAAAGAGTTACAGACCTTAAGAAAGTGGAGTTTATTCCAGCCATGCAAGGCTGGTTCAATATTTGAAAATCAATCAATGTGATTCTCCATATTAGCAGGCAAAACAATAAAAATCACAGCATCACATCAATGAATCATCAAAAGCATTTGACAGAATTTGGTATCCATTCGAGATTTTTAAAAACTCTGATAACTAAAAATAGAGGAATGTTCTCAACTTGATAAAGAGCATCTACCAAAAACCTATGGCTAAAATCATACTTGATGAGAGACAAACTACTTTCTCCCTATGATAGAAAACAAAACATGGATGTACACACTCTCATCCCTCTTATTCAACATAGTACTGAAACTTGTAGCCTGCACAATTGATACAATGGTTGACATAGAAAATTGCCAACAAATCTAAAAGCAAACAAAACACAACTTTCTAGAACTAATGAGTGACTTTGGCGAGGTCTTAAGATACAAGATCAACTTAAAAAAATCAATTGTATTTCTAAGCACTAATCATGAATATGTGGACATAAAAACTAAAAATACAGTACCACTATAAATCACTCAAAAATTAAATACTTGGATATAAATCTAACAAAATGTGTACAAGATTTGTATGCTGATAGTTACAAAATGCTGATGAAAGAATCAAAGATCTAGATAAATGGAGAGGCACGGTGTTCATAGATTCTAAGACTCAACATAGTAAAGATGTCAATTCTTACCACATTGAAATTAGATTCAATGCAATTTCTATCAAAATACCAGAAAGGTTTTTTGTAAATATAAAAAATATTGTCTTAAAATTCATATGGAAAGGCCAAGGAATTGCAATAGCTGTAACAATTTAGAAGAATCACTCCACCTGACCTCAAGATTTATTATACAAGTATATTAATAAAAAACATGTGGTGTTGGTGGAGAAATAGACACATACATCAATGAAACAGAATAGAGAACCCAGAAATAGACCCACAAATATGCCCAACGGATTTTTGATGAAGATGCAAAAGCATTTCTGTGGAGGAAAGATTACCTTTTCAACAAATGGTGTTGAAGCAACTGAACATTCATGGGCAAAAAAAGATAAACCTTGATCTAAACCTCACACCTTACACAAAAAGTAACTCAAAATGAACCATAGACTTAAACTTAAAATGTAAAACTGTACAACTTTTAAAAGAAAACAGGGCCAGGTGCTATGGCTCATACTTTGGGAGGCCAAGGTAGGAGGATCATTTGAGCCCGGAAGTTCAAGACCAGCCTGGGCAACAAGGTAAAACCCTGTCTCTACAAAAATGTACAAAAATTAGCTGGGTGTGGTGGTGTGCATCTGTAGTCTTAGCTACTTGGGAGGCAGAGGTGGGAGAATCGCTTGAGCCCAGGAGGTCAAGGTTGCAGTGGGTCGAACTAGCATCACTGCACTCCAGCCTGGGTGACAGAGGGAGACCCTGTCTCTAAATAAATAAATAAATAAAAATAAAATGAAATAAATAACAGAAAACATAGGAAAAAAATGTACAGTAACTTGGGCTTAAGAGTTCTTAGAAACAACATCAAAAGCACAATCCATTATAGAAAACATGGATAAATTGAACTTCATCAAAATTAAAATATTTTGCTCAACAAAATCCCTGTAAAGAGGATTAAAGAACAAGTTCCATTGGGAGAGAAAATATTTGCAAGCCATATATATGACAAAGGACTCATATGGAGAATATATGAAGAAGTCTCAAAACTCAATAGTAAAACTAAAAAAAAATCCACTTAGAAAATAGGCAAAAGACAAGAAGAAACATTGCACTGAAGCAATGGCAAATAAACACATGGCAAATAAGCACAGATGGCAAATAAGCACATGAAAAGATGTTCAACGTTAGTAGCCGTTAGGGAACCACAAATGAAGAACACAATGAGATATCGCTCCACACTTATTAGAATGGATAAAATTAAAATTAGTAACAATACAAAATCTGGTGAGAGTGAAGATAAACTAAATCTCATATATTGATGGTATGGGAATATATAATGTTATAGCCACTCAAGAAAATGGTATGGTGGTTTCTTATAAAACTAAACATACACCTACCATAGAACCCATCAATTACACTGCTGGGCA
This sequence comes from Mandrillus leucophaeus, assembly GCF_000951045.1. Classification (NCBI taxonomy): domain Eukaryota; kingdom Metazoa; phylum Chordata; class Mammalia; order Primates; family Cercopithecidae; genus Mandrillus; species Mandrillus leucophaeus. The sequence continues at coordinate 997,060 of NW_012108663.1, forward strand.
TTTATCCTAGAGAAATGAAAAGTTGTTCAGACAAAAACCTGTACATAATTGTTCATAGCATAATTATTTGTAATAGCCCAAAACAGAAAGTAACCAAAATGACCCTAAGCAGGTGAGTGATTAAACAAACTGGTACATCCATACCATGGAATACTGCCCATCAATGAAAAAAAAAAAAACAAAATCTTGATACCTGCATGGATGAATCTCTAGAGAATTATGCTCAGTAATAAAAGCCAATCTCAAAGTTCACATGCTCTATGATTCCATTTATCTAACATTCCCAAAATAACAAAACTGTAGCATTGGGGAGTAGATTAGTGATTACCAGGGGTTAGGGATGGTAGAGTGAAGGGGGATGAATATGACTATAAGGAGGTAGCATGGGGGAGATATTTGTGGTGTTGGAAGAGTTCTGTGTCTTGATTGCGGTGGTGGTTACACAAACCTACTTGTGATAATATGACATAGAACTGTGTGTACACATTATATCAATGTCAAATTCCTGGATTTGATATTGTACTATAATTAAGTAAGATATAACCACTGGGGAACACTGACTAAAGGATAAATGGAACCTCCCTGTACTCTTTTTTCTTGTGCAATTTCTATTGAGAAATGATGTCTATACCATGAAACTATCTCTTTAAATTGTATAATTCAGTATTTTTTAGTATGTTTATAATGTTGTACACAAATATCATCACTATTTAATTCTAGAACATTCTCATCACCTCAGAAGGCAATTCAGTATCTGTTAGCAGTCATTCCTCTTTTTCTCCAAACCCTCAGCCCCGGGCAATTGCTAATTTACTTTCTGTCTCTATGAATTTTCCTATTTTGCACATTTTGAGGAATTACCAGGCCATTTTCCAAAAACTCTGCACCATTTTACATTTCCACCAGCAAAGTATGATGGTTTGAATTTCTCTGTATCCCTGCCAACATTTATTATTATCTGACGTTTTTATTATAACCATCTTAGTGGGTGTGAATTGGTATCTTGTTGTTTTGAGTTGTATTTCAGTAATGACAAATGATGTTGAGCATCTTTTCATATGCTTATCAGCCATGTCTATATCTTCTTTGGAGAAGTGTGTGTGTGTGTGTGTGTGTGTGTGTGTGTGTACAGTATGTGTGTGTGTTCAAATCCTTTGCCCATTTAAAACCTGTGGTCTTTCTATTGTTGACTTTTAAAAGTTTTTATATATTCTGGATGGTAGGCCTTTATAAAGTATATGATATGTTATGTGAATTGTCTTTTCACTTTCCTAATAGTATTATTTGAAGCACAGAACTTTTTATTTGGAAAAAATACAATTATCTGCTTTTTCTTTTTGTTGCTCATCCTTTAGGTGTCTTGTCTAAGAAACTATCATCTAATCCAAGGTCAAGAAGTTTTACATCTATGTTTTCTGCTAAGAGTTTTATAGTTTTAGCTCTTAAATTTAGTCTTTGATCCATTTTGACTTAATTTTTGTATATGGTGTGAGGTAGAGATCCAAATTCTTTTGCATGTGGCTATCCATTTGTGCCAGAACCACTTGTTGAAAAGATTATTCATTCCCCATTGAATGGTCTTGTCACCTTTGTTGAAAATCA
>NW_012108663.1:1001406-1002870 GCF_000951045.1 Mandrillus leucophaeus
TTTTTTTTTAACTACTTTTATTTATTTATCCAGTAAACCTTTATTAAACATCTACTATATGCTAAGCACTGCTGTAAATGCTGGAGATACAGCAACAAATAAAGCCCCTTCACTCATGGAGTTGACATCTTAGTGAAAGGAGACAGACAAATAATCAAATTAAGGAATAAATAAATAATATGCCTGGTAATTATGAGTGCTATAAGGAAAAAGAAGCAGAATAATTGATGGTCAGAAAGTAATGGAAGTGATGGGAGGTACTATTTTATCTGGGGTGATGAGGGAAGGCTTCTCTGAGAAGGTGACATGTAAGCAGGAATCTGAATGAAGTGAGGAAGGTATAAGCACAGGTGGCTAGAGAAAAAGCATCCAATACAGTAGGAACAGTAAGTGCAAATGCACTCAAGTAGGAGTGTGCTGACACCTCATTAGCCTGGACTGTTTGAAGAATAGCAAGAAAAGTGGCTAGAGCAGAGGGAATGTGAAGGGGAGTGAGATAGTAGGAGATGAAGTCAGAGAGGTAGGAGTGATGATAGAGACAGATCATGCGGACAGTGGTTCTCAGCCTTGGCTATACCTAGACTCACCTGGGGAGCTTTTTAAACTCTTCACACCCAGGCTGCATCCCAGACCAATTAAACCAGAACCTCTGGGCTTGAGCCCCAGACACCAGTATTTTTTAAAACTCCCTAGATGGCTCCAATGTGCAGCCAATTTTGGAAACTCATGATGTAGTGTCTTCTAGATCATTGTGAGGCCTTTGGCATTCACTATGGTTGATGAGAAGCCAAGAGATGATTTTGAGCAGAGGCATGAAATGATGTGGTGTATGGTTTAACAGGATCTCACTGGCTTCTGTGTTGAGAGTAGACTATAGAGGCAAAGAGGGAAAGGGTATGTTATGGCTTGAATGTCCCCTCCAAAACTTGTGTCGAATTTTAATTGCTATTGTAATAGTGTTGAGAGGTGGGACCATAAAGAGGTGATTAGATCAGGGCTCTGCCCTCATGAATAGGTTAACACCATTATCATAGGAGTAGGTTCATTACTGCAGGAGTGGGCTCCTGATAAAAGGATAAGTTTGGCTCCATTTCTTTCTAGCTCTCGTATATGCTTTACTATCCTTCCATTTTCCACCATGGGATGATGCGACACAAAGACCCTCACCAGATGCTGGTACCACTCTTTTGAGCTTCCAAGCCTCCAGAACTGTGAAAAATGATTTTCTTTTCTTTATAAATCATCTAGTCTGTGGTATTGTGTTATATCAGCAAAAAGGAACTAAGCCAGAAAATTAGTATTAAGATGTGGAGCTGGCCAGGCACGGTGGCTCATGCCTGTAATCCAGTATTTTGGGAGGCTGAAGTGGGTGGATCACCTGAGGTCAGGAGTTTGAGACCAGCCTGGCCAACATGGCGAAACCCTGTCTCTACTAAAAATACAAAAATTAGCCAGGTGTGGTGG
>NW_012108663.1:1005061-1007917 GCF_000951045.1 Mandrillus leucophaeus
AAAAACTTTTCTCCTACACAGCCTTATTCCCTCCCTTATTCTTTATTATCATATAGATTATATCTTTATACATTGCATGCCCATCACACAGATTTTTAATTTTTATTAAAATCAGATGGGGGAAAAACATTGCAAACAAAAACACTGTCCTTTATCCATGTGGGTTCAAGTTATTGTCTATTGTCCTTTCATTTACACCCGAATTACTTTCTTTAATATTTTTTATAGGACAAGTCTGGTAATGATAGATTTTCTCAGTTTTTGTCTATCCTGGAACATTTTACTTTGTCCTTCATTTTTTGAGGGATAGTTCTGCTGCATATAGAATTTTTTGTTTGAAAGCCATTTTCTTTTAACACTGTGAATGTATCATCCCAGTCTTTTCTGATCTCCAGTGCTTTTAATGAGATATCAACTTTTAATCTTATCAAGGATTCCTTTTACACAATGAGCCACTTTTCTCTTGCTGCTTTCAAAATCTTGTCTTTGGCTTTGGCTTTTGACTGTTTGCTTACAATGTGTGTAGGCTTGGACCTCTTTGAATTTTTCTACTTAGAGTTTACTGAGTTTCTTAGATGTGTAGATTATTGTTTCTCACCAAATTTGGGAAATTTTCAGCCATTATTTCTCCAAATATTCTTTCTACCCCTTTCTCTCTCACCTATCTTTCTGGGACTCCCATCATGAGCAGTTGGTATGCTTACTGGTTTTACACAGGTCTTTGAGGCTCTGTTCATTTTTCTTCATTTGTTTATCATTCTGTTTTTCAAACTAGATAATCTTAATTAAGGTTATCTTCGAGTTTACTTATTCTTCTACCTGCTCAAATCTGTCGTTGATTCCTTCCAGTGAATCTTTCATTTCACTTACTGTACTTTTCAACTCCGGAATTTCTATTTGTTTCTTTTATATAATCTATTTTTATACCCCTTATTTGGTGAGACATTGCTTTATATATTCCTCTAATTATTTAGATTTGGTTTCCCTCAGTTCTTTGAACATATTATAAATGTATAAGATAAAAGTATTTGCCTAGTAAAGTCCAATACCTGGACTTTATAGACCATATTTTTTTGTTTCTTTTTGTGTTCATAACTTTTGTTGAAAACTGAATATTTTAAATAACATGATATTGCAGCTATGAAAACCAGACTCTCCTCTTTCACCAGGGGTTGTTGTTATTGCCACTATTTCCTTGTTTAGTGAGTTATCTGAATCAATTCTATAAAATCTGTATTCTTTGTTCTGTATGGCCATTGAAATTTCTGCTTGTATAGCTTAGTGTCAGCTAATGATTGGACAGAGATTTTCTTAAATGTCTGTAACTCACAAGTCTCCCAGTCTTTGCCAAAGGGCTCTGTGTGCATGTTGAGAGCACACATTCAAAACTTAGCCAGAAAGCTTACAACTCCACCTTAGCATTCCTGCTTGTGCAGAGCCTCAAAGTCAACCAGAGAGGAGAACTCAGAGCCTTATCAGTTTTCAGGAGCATATGCACAGCCCTGTGTGGCCTTCTAGATTTCCAGAAATACATCAGGGTTTTTCCAGGCCCTCTGTGGATACCTCATTCACCAGCTTTTCCTTTTAAGCTTTTTGATTGGTCTATTGTTTGCTCTAATAGCATCCACCACCTTAGGCAGCCATGATGTTAAACAATTGCCACTGATTACTTTTAGCAAAAGCAATGAAGACCACGACAAGCCTTGCAAGTGGTGGCATCATGAGAACCATAAGACAAGCATGTAATGACAATTCTCTGGGAATGACAAGGACTCTAATCCTGTTCTTCCTTCTCCAATGGTTGCCAGTCTGCTGGTGTACACTGTGATTTAAGGCTGTTTATTTTCAAGGCTACTGTGGATCTGGGGAGGGTGGATGGGGATAAGTCAAATTAAAATGCCATAAAGCTCACAATTCTTATCAAGATTCAGTCTCTTTTCTTGAATAAACAACCCCTGAATTGCTAAAAACCTTTGGTTAATTTTCAGAGTCTTGAAAAAGTTGATCCTGATCATTTTTATTAGCGTTTTGGTTATTTTAATGGAGGGAGGGAACTTTCATAAGTGCTTACTCTGCCATTTTTGCTTACATCTCTCTGTCTTATTTTTGCAATTTCTTATTAATTCATAATTATTTCAAAGTGAAATGCTTTGAAAATCATTAAGGAAGAACTAGGGTGTAGGTGGACTGCCCTGCCACCACTAGAACAATCTATCAACTGGTCCTGAACAATCCGTCTAAACAATAACCCTATGAAATGGTCATCTCTAGGCCCATTTAATGGCTGAGGAAACTGAGGATCAGAAAGGTTTAATAAAGGGCCCAAGGTTATAGAGCTAGAAAGAGTCAAGCTGGGAATTCCAATCTATATGGGCCTGATTCTTAAGCGTCTTCTTCTTTTTTTTTAACTACTTTTATTTATTTATCCAGTAAACCTTTATTAAACATCTACTATATGCTAAGCACTGCTGTAAATGCTGGAGATACAGCAACAAATAAAGCCCCTTCACTCATGGAGTTGACATCTTAGTGAAAGGAGACAGACAAATAATCAAATTAAGGAATAAATAAATAATATGCCTAGTAATTATGAGTGCTATAAGGAAAAAGAAGCAGAATAATTGATGGTCAGAAAGTAATGGAAGTGATGGGAGGTACTATTTTATCTGGGGTGATGAGGGAAGGCTTCTCTGAGAAGGTGACATGTAAGCAGGAATCTGAATGAAGTGAGGAAGGTATAAACACAGGTGGCTAGAGAAAAAGCATCCAATACAGTAGGAACAGTAAGTGCAAATGCACTCAAGTAGGAGTGTGCTGACACCTCATTAGCCTGGACTGTTTGAAGAATAGCAAGAA
>NW_012108663.1:1008312-1011935 GCF_000951045.1 Mandrillus leucophaeus
GGAACCTCCCTGTACTCTTTTTTCTTGTGCAATTTCTATTGAGAAATGATGTCTATACCATGAAACTATCTCTTTAAATTGTATAATTCAGTATTTTTTAGTATGTTTATAATGTTGTACACAAATATCATCACTATTTAATTCTAGAACATTCTCATCACCTCAGAAGGCAATTCAGTACCTGTTAGCAGTCATTCCTCTTTTTCTCCAAACCCTCAGCCCCGGGCAATTGCTAATTTACTTTCTGTCTCTATGAATTTTCCTATTTTGCACATTTTGAGGAATTACCAGGCCATTTTCCAAAAACTCTGCACCATTTTACATTTCCACCAGCAAAGTATGATGGTTTGAATTTCTCTGTATCCCTGCCAACATTTATTATTATCTGACGTTTTTATTATAACCATCTTAGTGGGTGTGAATTGGTATCTTGTTGTTTTGAGTTGTATTTCAGTAATGACAAATGATGTTGAGCATCTTTTCATATGCTTATCAGCCATGTCTATATCTTCTTTGGAGAAGTGTGTGTGTGTGTGTGTGTGTGTGTGTGTGTGTACAGTATGTGTGTGTGTTCAAATCCTTTGCCCATTTAAAACCTGTGGTCTTTCTATTGTTGACTTTTAAAAGTTTTTATATATTCTGGATGGTAGGCCTTTATAAAGTATATGATATGTTATGTGAATTGTCTTTTCACTTTCCTAATAGTATTATTTGAAGCACAGAACTTTTTATTTGGAAAAAATACAATTATCTGCTTTTTCTTTTTGTTGCTCGTCCTTTAGGTGTCTTGTCTAAGAAACTATCATCTAATCCAAGGTCAAGAAGTTTTACATCTATGTTTTCTGCTAAGAGTTTTATAGTTTTAGCTCTTAAATTTAGTCTTTGATCCATTTTGACTTAATTTTTGTATATGGTGTGAGGTAGAGATCCAAATTCTTTTGCATGTGGCTATCCATTTGTGCCAGAACCACTTGTTGAAAAGATTATTCATTCCCCATTGAATGGTCTTGTCACCTTTGTTGAAAATCAATTGAACATATATGTATGAGTCTATTTCTAGACTCTGAATTCTATTTGATTCATCTGTATGTCTATCTTTATGCCAGTAGCACAAATCTTGATTTACTGTAGCTTTGTAGCAAGTTTTGACATTGGAAAGTTTCAAATAATCAACATTTTTTCCCTCCCAGATTGTTCTGGCTATTCTTGTTTCTTTGTGTTTCCATTTGAATTTTAGGACCAACTTGTCAATATCTGCAAAAAATAAAAATTGGTAGCTAAGATTTTGATAGGGATTATGTTGAATCTGTATATCAATTTGGTGATCATTGCCATCTTAACAATATTGTCTTCTTATCCAGGAACACGGAATGTCTTTCCATTTATTTAGATATTGCTGAATTTTTCATTTGGTGTTTTACAGTATTCAGTCTTGTGATATTTTGTAGATTCCTAAGTATTTTATTCTTTTTTGATACTATTCTAAATAGAATTTTTTTTCTTTTTTTTTTTGAAACGGAGTCTCACTCTTTCGCCCAGGCTGGAGTACAGTGGAGCTATCTCGGCTCACTGCAAGCTCTGCCTCCTGGAGAACTGTTTTCTTAATTCTATTTTTGGATTGTCACTGCAAGTGTGTAGAGATAAAAATTTTTATATTGATCTTCTTTGCTACAACCATGCTAAAATTGTTTGCTAGGTCTAGCTGATTTATGTCATTTAAGTCTTCTATTTAGATGCTGACTTTCTGTCTTTTTCTATCCATTATGAAAAGTAAGGTATTGAAATCTTCAACTATTATTATCTGTTTTTCTCCTTCAATTCTGACAGTTTTTGATTCATATATTTAGATGCACATGTTTATAACTGCTATATCTTCTTGATGGATCAATAATTTTATCATAAAATATTCCGAGGTCAGGCATGGTGGCTCATGTCTGTAATCCCAGCACTTTGGGAGGCCAAGGCAGGCAGATCACTTGAGCCCAGGAGTTCAAGACCAGCCTTGGCAACATGGCAAAACCCCATCTCTACAGAAAAATACAAAAATTAGCTGGGTGTGGTGGCGTGCACCTGTAGTCACAGCTACTTGGGAGGCTGAGGCAGGAGAATTGCTTGAACCCAGGAGGCTGAGGTTATAGTGAGCCAAGATTGTGTGACTACACTCCAGCCTGGGCAACAGGAGTAAAACCCTGTCTCAAAAATTAAAAATAAATAAAATAAAATATTCCTATTTATCTATAGAACAAGTTTTCGAGTATATTTTGTCGTATATTTGTATAGACATTCTAGCTCTCTTTTAGTTACCATATGCATGGTATTTTTCTCCATCCTTTTACTTTCAACCTATCTGTATCTGTCTGAATCGAAAGTGTATTTCTTGTATATAGCACATAAACCAATCATGTTTTAATCCATTTTGCCAATCTCTCCTTTTAAATAGGAGATGTAATATAATTTTAATATAATTACTGATATGGTAGGATTTATATTTGCAATTTTGTCATTTGTTTTCCATATGTTTTATGTGTTTTTTCTGTGTTCCTCCATTACTCCCTGTTTTGGGTTAAATAGACATTTTCTGGCATACTTATTTTAGGGGCTGTACCAGAAAATTTTAATCTCATCATTTTTTTTGCTACTTTTTAAAGTAATTTTCTTATTCATTGCCTTGGGGATTATAATTAACATCTTTGCTTATAATAATCTAGTTCAGATTAATACAAACTTAATTTCAACAGTATACAAAAAACTTTTCTCCTACACAGCCTTATTCCCTCCCTTATTCTTTATTATCATATAGATTATATCTTTATACATTGCATGCCCATCACACAGATTTTTAATTTTTATTAAAATCAGATGGGGGAAAAACATTGCAAACAAAAACACTGTCCTTTATCCATGTGGGTTCAAGTTATTGTCTATTGTCCTTTCATTTACACCCGAATTACTTTCTTTAATATTTTTTATAGGACAAGTCTGGTAATGATAGATTTTCTCAGTTTTTGTCTATCCTGGAACATTTTACTTTGTCCTTCATTTTTTGAGGGATAGTTCTGCTGCATATAGAATTTTTTGTTTGAAAGCCATTTTCTTTTAACACTGTGAATGTATCATCCCAGTCTTTTCTGATCTCCAGTGCTTTTAATGAGATATCAACTTTTAATCTTATCAAGGATTCCTTTTACACAATGAGCCACTTTTCTCTTGCTGCTTTCAAAATCTTGTCTTTGGCTTTGGCTTTTGACTGTTTGCTTACAATGTGTGTAGGCTTGGACCTCTTTGAATTTTTCTACTTAGAGTTTACTGAGTTTCTTAGATGTGTAGATTATTGTTTCTCACCAAATTTGGGAAATTTTCAGCCATTATTTCTCCAAATATTCTTTCTACCCCTTTCTCTCTCACCTATCTTTCTGGGACTCCCATCATGAGCAGTTGGTATGCTTACTGGTTTTACACAGGTCTTTGAGGCTCTGTTCATTTTTCTTCATTCGTTTATCATTCTGTTTTTCAAACTAGATAATCTTAATTAAGGTTATCTTCGAGTTTACTTATTCTTCTACCTGCTCAAATCTGTCGTTGATTCCTTCCAGTGAATCTTTCATTTCACTTACTGTACTTTT
>NW_012108663.1:1015950-1019613 GCF_000951045.1 Mandrillus leucophaeus
AAAAAAAAAAAAAAAAAAAAAAAAAAAAAAAAAAAGATGTGGTGCTGTTGCTATAACAAATACCTGAAAATAGGAAAGCAGCTTTTGAACTTAGAGGAGCAAGCAAGCTAGAAAACACCTAGATTTTCATAAATGAAGCACTATAGGTGATTCTGGTGAGGGCTCAGAAAAGAGAAGAGCTGTAGGGAAAGTCTAAAACTTATTAGAGATTACTTAAGTGGTCATGATCAGAATGCTTGTGGAAATATGGACAGTAAAGGCCAATCTTATGAGGTCTCAGATGAAAAAGAGGACTACCTAATTGGAAATGGAAGTAAAGACCATCCTTGTTATAAACTGGCAAAGGTCATGGCTGAATTGTGTCTATGCCCTTGGTTTTATGTAAAGTACAGAACTTAAGAAGGATGAATGAGGGTATCTTGTGGAAGAAATTTCTAAGCAAAATATTGAAGGAGCTGCGTGGCTATTTTTAAGTGCACGCATTAAGATGTGAGAGAAAAGAAGTGGCTTAAAGACAGAAGGTATCATTAAAAGAAAGGAAGAACAGAAAGATTTTGAACATTTTGAACCTGGCCATGTAAAGAATAAAAAAACGTGTTCAGGAGAGCAAACAAAGGGTGTGGCCAAGTGACCATTTACTAAGAAGATGAATAAGGATAGAAGGGATCATCAAAATAATAGGAGAACTATTCCCTAGGCACTTCAGAGATCCTCAAGAGAGATTCCTGCCTCTCTCATTACAGGCTCAGAACTTTAGGAGGGCAGAATAATTTTAGAGGATGGGCCCAGGCCACCCTCCACGGCTTACTGCCCAGAAATGCCTTGAGTCTCTGCTCCCCAAATTCCAATGCAGCACTCCTTAGCCAGCCCAGCCATAATTCAAATGGGCCCAGATGTGGTTCAACCCACTGCTCTGAAAGTTACAAACTGCAAACCTTGGTGACATTCACATGGTGCTAACTCTGCAGGTATGCAGAATGCAAGAGCTGTGAGAGCATAGCTTCCTCTACCTAGATTTCAAAGGATGTCACAGACAGTCTTATGACCCAAGCAGAGACTTGTCATGGGGCAGAGCCACCACAGAGGGCCTCCACTAGGGTAATCCTGGTGGAACCATGGGAGTGAGGCCACTGCAGAGAATCCCCACTAGGTCTAGCAGAGCCATGGGAGTGAGACTGCCACTATCTCAGAACTGTAGAGTTACCAAAGTGCAATGCCAGCCTGGCAGAGCTGCAGGCATGAGACTCCAACATGTGAGAGCTTCTGGGTGGACTGAAACCAGCATAGCCATGAGGGCAGAGCTGTCTAAGGCCTTGGAAGCCCTGCCTCAGTGTGTCTAAGATATGGAACTTAGAGGGCAAAGGAGATTATTCTCCAGCTTTAAGACTTAATGTTGTTTTTCCTGCTGGGTTTTGGACTTACTTGGTGCCTGTTATTCCTTTATTCTTGTCTATTTCTCCCTTTTGGAATGGGAATGTCTATCCTATGCCTGTGCCACCATTATATTTTGGAAGCATGTAACTTGTTAATTTCACAGGCTCACAGCTGGAGAGTAATTTGCCTCAGGACGAATTGTGTCTTGAGTCTTATCTATGTCTGATTTAGCTGAGACTCTGAACTTTGGACTTTTAAGTTGGTCCTGGAGTTGGTTAAGACTTTTGGGGCTATTGGGATAAAACGAATGTATTTTGAATGTGAGAAGGGTGTGAGTTTGGGGGACCAGGGTTTGAATGTCCCCTCCAAAACGCATTTTTTTGTTTTGTTTTTTGTTTTTGTTTTTTCCCCAGAGTCTCACTCTGTCACCCAGGCTGGAGTGCAGTGGCGTGATCATAGCTTACTGCAGCCTTGACCTCCTGGGCTCACGCGTTCTTTCCACCTTAGCCTCCCAAGTAGCTGGGACTACAGGCATGAGCCACTGCGCCTGGGCACTCATGTTGAAATTTAATTGTCATTGTAACAGTGTTGAGAGGTGAACCTTTAAGAGGTGATTAAATGATGAGGGCTCTGCCGTCATGAATAGATTAATGCCATTATTGTGGGAGTGAGTTTGTTATTGCAGGAGTGGGTTCTTGATAAAAGGATAAGTTCGGCTCCCTTTCTCTCTTTCTCTCCCACATGCTCTCTTGCCTTTCTGCCTTTCACCATGGGATGATGCAACACAAAGGCCCTTGACAGATGCTGATGCCATGCTCTTAGATTTCTCAGTCTCCAGAATTATGAGAAATAAACTTCTTTTCTTTAGAAATTACCCAGTCTATGCTATTCTGTTGTAACAATACAAAAAAGTACTAAAGGTGGAAGAAGGGAGTTCAGTTAGGGGCTAGTGCAGTCATCCAGGTGAGAAATAATGGGGGCTTAGACTGTGTCATTTTAGAAATGAGAAATATGAAGTTCAAAGAAGAGAATACACTAGCATAGGGAGATTCACTAATAGTTATTGGTAGCGTGAGAAACACAGCCAGGCCTCTTGCCTTCTTATACAACCTATACTGCTCCAAGTCTGCCCTCGCGGGAATCCTCAGAAGGTGATCCAGTCATGGTGGTAATTCTCAAACCTCTTTTATGTGAGGCATGGAATGGGAGGAGAGCTGGTGCACAGTCTGACCAAGGAAGCAGCCGACAAGTTGGCTGGCACCCATGGGGGATTCCCAGAGTTTCTGCTTTCTGATTCCTTAAAGATGACTGGAAGGAAACTGCCAGAAGGCACTGACTTAGGGTAGCCATCCTTTCTCAGTAAATGGCAAATTGCATTTTAAGAAACACAAGAGCAGTTGACTCTTGTTCTGATTAGCTTAGGTCACTTATGCGTGTGCTGAAGGCTGGGCCAGGGAAGGACTGGGAAAGGATACAGTCACTTGGGTCTCAGGATACAGGATCAAGTCAAGTCACCTGTGAAATATCTCTCAGGTAAGAAGTAGGCCAGGCCTCAACTCATAACCACCAGGGCTCCTTTCTAGTTCGTTAGAACAAACAGGTAGGAGGTGAGAGCTCCCATTGTGTGCCAGAAAGTCTATGTCCTCTCAGGGCAAACTCTTCTACAATTCCCTGACAAGTAAGGATGATTTTACTGCTAAGGAAACTGAGAATTAGGCTTGGTCACCTGTCCAAAGTCACACAGCTGGAAAGTGGCAGGGCCGGGATTGAACCTCTAGTCAGTCTGATGCCCATACCTGTGTTCTTTACCTTATTCCTCACTGCCTACCCTCAAGGAGTTTAAAGGCTACTCAGGAACAAATGCACGCACTCTGGAAATAAAAGGCAGCCACGAGAAAGGACAAAGAGAGTGCTAGTGGGAGACCAAGGCAGTATACATCAACAAAGCCTTCCTGGAGGGGGTGACATGGGGCAGTCAAAGACCTTGAAGGCTGGGTAGAATTTGGACGTGCAGAGAGAGTGGTGGAAATGAAATTCAGGTAGAGGAAACCCCATTAGCAGAAAGAAGTCTAGAGGTGAGCATAGATAAGGCAGGTCCACATATTTCTTTTTGTATCTGTTTGACAAACACTGATATGGCACTTGCTTTGTGCCAGGCACTGTTCCAAGGGCCTTATGTACAGCAACTAATGTAATCCTCACAACAACTCTGTGGAGCAGGAAATCAATCTTCAATGAGTCCAGTTTGGCTTATAAATCTAAAACATAAGATTTATAAGCAGAAAAAAA